>NC_088329.1:9222500-9400000 GCF_036884655.1 Musa acuminata AAA Group | reverse complement strand
GAGATCATAAACATCCACACTTGCCTTTAACATATGGGATGATGTAGTAGACATTCATCTTTTAGGTATCCCAACAAAGTTACCATGCAAGGGAACTCATCAGCATATAGGTGCAGCTTCCAAGGTTTAAATAGTCTATTTTTTATTACCTTGTATTTTATCAAGCATGTGTGAACTACAAGAAAATATATTAACTAATCGATAAACATATACATTGAGCTAGTCTCTTCCCATGTCAAACAAGTATTGGTATCATTACGTTATTTACAGGAAGTTCCTACTTTCTTTTAATCAAAATTGTGTTAATCATCACATTTTTATCCTTCAAAAAATTCTAGTATTTTGTACTAATGGCTGTTATTCAAATAGAAGTAGTTCTCATCACAGATTTTCAGCTAGTCATATTGAGTGTAACAGAAGCCTTCTAAAGTGCCCTCCAAGCCGAAGATATGACCTTTGGATATCCATTTATGTGAGGAATTGCCCAAAACATGAAGTTTTTTTTTTTTTGGTATTTTCAAGGTAGGGTGTCGTGTCAAATTGGCCCACAAAAAATCAAGTAGCATATATAACAAGTTGCAGTTTACATTACAAAATCACCATGGGTCATGATTTTAAGCTGATATACCTGTAAGAATAGTGGATACAGTCAGAAGTAGTTGGATGGCCTGGGTTACAAGCCATAGTTGGTGGCAATTATACAATCTACTGTCTCAAAAAGGAACGGGTAAACAAGAATCTTCTTGTCAGCAATGAATCTGTTCATTGACAAGAATTAAGATTTAGCCTTCGTTTACACACTAAAGACAACCAGGAGGTTTTGCTTTCATACAGAAAAATAAGAAGATTTTTTGTTGTGTTTTTCAAGTATGCTTAGCCTCTGAGGTCCTTATGTACCCTTTTTGTAAAGCTTCTTTAGATGTGCCTCAAATAACAGCTAGCAGAAGGAGCTATTGTTTTAATTATCTAGCAACTTCATAAGGCGTTCCAGACTGGAACATGAATATACATACAATGTTCAATTCAGTTTCCTATGGGTTCCAATTGCAAGATCAAAGAAGTTCGAGGTTTGCAGCCAACCTGACCAACAACGATAGTTTTACTTGATGCTTCTTAGAAGACAGTCGTTTCTTAGTCCGCATCAAGATATATGCAATCTAATTCTGTGTTTTCTGTTTTTCTCTCCTATCAAATACCTTCTCCAGAATATTTCTTCACCAATTTTCTCCTGGTGGTTCAATAATAAAATGTAGACCATCTTCCCCAAAAAAAACAAAATGTAGTGTAATTCTAATTTGATTCTAGAGTAACGCAAATTGGTTTAAATTTTTTTCATTTCACTATTTAGAATTCAATCCTAGATCTATCAGGATTATAATTGTGTCCAACATAAGCATATGTTGATTTAAAAATGTTTATCCTGGTCAAACCTACTCTGATCAAGTTGATTGTTATTTGCATCCAACCTGATGGAAACCTTGGGCAAGATATGACAGTCACTTCCCTCTGATGAACTAACTGAATGTTTCAATATACCACAGTCACATTTGTCCTTGATTTTTTGAAATAGTAAACTGCTACTTGGCTTGAAAAATAAGATTCAACAATTTTGTTTGCAGTAAAGCAGAGTAAACATTTCACTACAGTAAGGTCCTGCTAAAAGATGTTTCACATCAACATCCATCTAATACATTAGTGACATCAAATAAGATTAACAAAGTACAGGTCCAAGTTGAAAATTTCCTAGGGAAATCAGTGGTCCTACTCATTCAAGAGAAGAGGCTTTATGTCGAACAAGATCTTTCCCTTCCCACAAAAAAGGGAACATGAATTTTTCAAGTAACAGTATTGCATGAGAGTAATACAGGCATAAAAAAATTTGTAACGATGTATAAATATCTCAATTACTTGTTATGAGACAAACAACTGGGTCATGAAACTGTGTGATGAGAAAGATCCACAAAGGAAACTATCAGTACAAAACTATTGTAATGTCTGCTATCAAAAAAAGAAGTACAATTAATCATATGTTAAGTTGATGAAATGATAGATTCACTAGGATATTCTCTTCATATCCAACCTTAAAAACAACAAGTTTGGTTATTTTTAAAAATCTTAAATTTAGGCTGGAGTCACTATAAACTATTAATCATATGCTTATAGCAAGAAGGTAAAGGACCTACAATAAACAGGTTGGCATCATACATCCTTAAGTTGTAGCACAAGGGATCATCATATCCCACCAAATATGAACAAGAAACAAGTTACAATACCCTGAAACTTATACGGACCTTCCTTAAGTCCGTCCTAGTATGTTCAAGAAAAAAAAAATTGTCATCATCATATTTTCTTTAGTCAATATATTATTTTCAAATATCAATACAATACCCCATTCTGCTAAAATTTTGAGAAAATGGTTAACATCTAAGTTATCTTAAAACAATTGAAAATTAATGTTCTCTATCCTTACAAATTAAATAACTTATCAGGTCTTCACGATGTCATATAAGCCAGTTATCACAAAAAGCTCATTTTAAATTGGATCTCAACACCTAAGTTTTTGCTTAATCCATAATTATACTATTTAATGTGATTATAATCAGATCAGTTTACAAACCTGGCGAGCAACCTGAGCTATCTTCCTGCTGTCTCTGGTTGAATCCTTTACTAAGTTCGGTTTCGGAGGCTCCAGAGAGGCATTTTCTTTGCGTGCTTTCTTCTTTGGCATATTAATTTTCTCCAAAAACACATCATCATTGTTGCTATCTGGAGATCTCCTCTTTCTGGTCCTCCTAAAAGTATACTTTACAATTCTGTCCTTTCCAACTTCAGGAGGGAGTCCGCTTAATCCACATGATCGTTCATCTTTGGAATCATAACTAGTCAATGGAACCCCAATCCTTTCATGATTGTCTTTTAAATCAGAAGTATTTATTTTTTTTGCCATTTTATGATCTAGTGTTTTTAACATTGATTCTTTCTCCAGCTGTGTGTCAATGGTATCATTCTTAACATCAGCAACCAAAAGAGAACTATCTTTCATGTCAAATGTGCTCATTGTAACTAGTTCTTTTTTAATATTTTCTTGACTAGAATTTATACTGACAGATGTAGTGGATCCACCACAACCATTTGCTCCATTGACACCACATAGTTTCATAGTTCGTCTAGTCATTACTCTACTGGTATTCAAAGTACCTGAAATTACATGATCGGACAACTTATTCAACTTCATGTTTCCATCTTTTGATGTTCTGTGATCTCCTCTAGATGCCTCAACCAAACAAGAAAAAGCACCCTCACCATCATGCCTCTCCTTTTCACAAGATCTAGGCATGCTATTTTGACCAGCAACCTTAGAATCACTAATATCTAACTGCTCATGATCTTGTATTTCATGGTAAGCGCCACTGCTCGTAACAGGTTTTCTAACTCCTGGTTTTTCTGAAGGATGCTGGCAGGAGATATTAGCTGTGTGATCATTTTCACACATATTTCCCTGTTGACCCACTTCTTCGGACTCAAGGGGCTCCAGAACCTGTACTACTAGCCTCCCTGACAGGGCAAGATCTCGAGTTTTGTGCCTTTCAGCTGTATCATCATCACATGTCACAGCTTCCCGCTTTGCATTAAAGAATTGGTCATGCATTTGTGCACATGGCTCTCTCTCAGTCAATAGATTTTGTTCGAATGCACGTACTCTTTGGGTACAACCATTTCGATAAAGATCCAGCTCCTTGTTTCTCAAAATTATGGACACTAAATCAGGGCTACCAGCAGAATCATCGGATGCAACCATTTCTTTTGAGGGTTCATTTTGTGCTGTATATTTGGCAAAGCAGCGATGTTTGTCTGCAGTTCTCTGCTTTGACGTGGTAACATTAAAGTCGGAATTTGGAGAACATATTGCTCCAACCTGAGAACAGGGTGCCGAAACTGAAGTATGTCTGCCTTCTTGACAGTCATCTCTATTAACAATGACACAGCCATGTGTTCTTTGTTCCTCTAAGGACTCGATTTGATAACTCTTCTCACTCTCTACCTCAGAACTAACTTTTGTCAATTCAGAATTAAGATGATGGATTGTCTCCTTTGCTTCACTTAGCTGAACTTCAAGCTCTTGGATCCTTCTTGCTTGTGATAAGTTCACATTTTCTGCATCTTTAATCTGTAAAGACACATTTTAAGCCTAGTAAAAGAAATGAAAAATTATAGAATAGACTGAAGGAGACCAAATCGAAAAATAGTGCCATCAAAGAAGAGCATGCATAACTGTATATTATGAAGAGTCTGAAATGAATAAGATCACAACATCATGCAAGGAGACACCTGATTGAACTATAAACATAAGGAGGGAAGCTAAAGATGGGTTCTAGTTGGAGAAATAATACATAAATTTCATAGCAAGGACATGAACAGCTTATATTCATAAACTGTGGAATAAGATAAGTAGCCAAGAAGCAAAAAAAAAAAAAAAACCTCTGCATGAGAAATCAAGTAACTATATATTTCTTCAATTTCCAGTCTGGTCCCAAAGAGTTTTTCGTATGAATTTTCCTACAAAAAAATTCTCCTTCACCTCATCATTGCATCTACCATTAAATTATATTCTTTAAAAATGTAAGAAAGATGAGAAAAATATTGTTTTGGTTGATTTCAGATTGCTAGTGAAGAGAGAACTAGTACAATGTTTCATAAATAAGTACTGAAAGGTGAGTAAAGAGCACATTCCAAACGCTAAAGAGATAAGAGACATCAAGCCAAGGGATAGGCTCCTTCCACCCATCCTATATATTGTCTTTTTCTGTTCCGTATTGAAATAGAAACTTAATTATTTGAATATACGCGTAATACACATTCCAAACACTAAAGATGAGAGTATGTGATGATCATTTTCTGCCAAATGGAACTGTTAAATCAATTTTCTTCCACAGACACCAAAGTTTAAAAGTCAAGTTGAGACAAACAGTTTTTCCAATCAATTTTGTTATATAGGATATGCATACAATGTACGTGATAAAGATCCTTCGAAAATGCTACAGAAGCCCTAATGTGTGGCGTATGATGAGGTGTGCATTGAAAGACAAAGGAACTAGTCAGTTGTGCTCAAGCTTCAAAGAATTATAATAATTCACTAGTCTGTATGATGCTACAACAAAAGTCAGAATATACCATAATCTTAAATCAATAAAATCAAAAGTTGAAACCCAATGTCATTAGTAAAGACACAAGCTTAATTGTAACAAATGACTGGAAATCTGAAAAGCTGTAGTCTCTTCATTGGCAAGAATGGGTAACTTGAGGAACTAAATGTGGAATAACATTCTTTGAAACAACAAATTAATGAAATAGTGACATGTGTACTATATCAATTGCTTATTCTTGCCTCAAACAAAAGGAGTATACTCAATCTTTCATGTGTAACAACTGAAAACGTCTCAAAACTTGTCTTTGAAATGTGTACAGCAACTAAAAAGGTGCCCAAAAATGTCTTCCCAAGTATACTAAAAAGGGGTATACTCAATCTTTCTCACCACATCATATTGTACTTACCACCATTATAATCTTTATCAGTCTCCACCTAACTATAATTGAAACGACCAATCATGAAAAGAAAGTGAGAATGAACTAGAGGTAATTAAATAAATCATACGTACAAATTTGAAGTCACAAACAATAGCAGAATAGCTTTTTGAGATATCATCTCTGTCCAGGACAAAGGTGGGTTGAACAAAATTCAAATCCAAAACGAGTCCTGGCATGATATTAATCAAGACGTGGGCAATTCAATTGAATCATGCACTTGTATCTAAAGAACAATTACATCAGACAGCAAGAACATCAGTTTCCCATGACATCCTCTCTAAGAAGATACACTTTCGGAGAACATCCTTATGACACAAAAATATAGGAGACTCATTTCACCAAACAAGAATGCATCAAACCCGGTTTTGGGAGATCGCAACCAAAAACCAAAAAAAATCCAACCTTTTGTTCAAGCAAGGAACTATAGAAAACCAAGGATCAGAGTTGGACAAGTGCAAGTACTAAACAAACTAAGCGAAAGCGATCACCTTGGCGTCCATGATCGACTTAAGGCGGAGAAGCATGGCAAGGGACTCTTCCTTGGCGAGGGACAAGCTATGCTGCGACTGGACGACCCGGCGGTCCGCCGCCAAAATCCGCGCCGCCGACTCCTTCGCCGTGTTCAATATAACGTCGGCGTACGCCCTCTTCAGCGCAACCATTCTCTGATTCCGATGCCAGGCACCAGAACACACAGACCATCGGCGACGATGAAAGGATCACCGACAGATTCCACCAACAGAAACAACATCATCATCAGAAGAAGAAACTGCCAGAAAGAGCGAGCGATGAGAAAAGAAGGGAGACGAGTTATCTTCTCCCTTCCGTTCTTGCATACCTGGGCGTCATCCGCCATGGGCGGAGAGGAGGGATGGGGGTTGGTGGTTGGCGGTTGAGAGGAGCGGCGGAAGGGAAAGGAAAGGAAAAGGGGAGGCGGAAGTGGTTTTGTTAGCTCGCTCTTTTTTACCCTCTCCTTTCAGTCCGTTTTCTTACCCAATTGACTGTTAACGAGTCGGAGGCTACCGTGGCGTTTTTACTATTATACCCTTATCTTTAGCGTTATTTTGTATTAGTCTTTCCGAGTTATTACCGACTTTTGCACGTAACACTCGAATTCTTATTATTTACATAAAAACACGATATATTAATTGCTAGAAGGATTTTTAATGCAATGGAATAATGCGTATAAGCTATTAGAGCGCTGAGAAATTAATATTATGGGATGTTTCTACTGTTAATATATATATATATATATATATATATGCAAATCCAATGCATCTGTTTTTTATGCTCTCATCTCTCTTTTGTCATATTAGTCCGATATATGAATATTAAAAAGGCACTTTTGAGTTTGACTTCTAATAATAAAAAAATATACCACGGAATTCATAGTATTAAGTAAAATTGCAACGATAACTTATGATCAAAGCTCATCCTCACCATGAGCAAAATTATATATTTATAGATATATCCCTCTAAATTCCTTCATTTTCATATTTGTTCTTCTAAGCCTAAGTATGGCGCATATATTTATAACCAAGACTAAAACATATGTAGATGGCATTCTTAGTTAATCTTTATAAATCAAAAATTAGTTGAAACTCTATTTTATTATAATGTAATTTAAAAGCATACTATGCGATGCTTATACTAAGATTTTTTAAGTATTGGACATTAAGATACACTTTTTCAACTTGAATAAACTAATGTTAAAAATAATTAGAAGAGGCCGATCTAAACTAGTTTTTCACGCATAGGTATAAATGCAGAATCATGATATTTGGATGAATATATATACCATACTAAAATGTATTATTATTATTATATATATATATATATATATATATATATATATAAAATGTGAATTACATACATTTCAGAGTGAAGTTCTCAGATGTTCAAAATATAATGGGCATAGATCATGTCTCCAAAACAGGTGTTTTTTCTCGTTGCACACCTCTCTTGACAGGTTGATTAACCTTTGCTCATTTTGTTGCACACCTCTCTTAACAGGTTGATTAACTTTCGCTCATTTTGTCACACGTCTCTCTTGAGCTCTTTCTCTCTTTCTCTAGTTATTGGTGTGAGCATGAAGACTCATGAAGAATTATTTGCTTTAGACAAGCGATGTTAGAAGTTTATAAGCTCTTAATCCCCTATTTCTCAACTAATATGGGTTTAGCATTGCCCTCCAATAGGAGAGTCGAGGGCTCATAACCCTCATTCTAGTATCTTTCTGATAAGTCAATCATTGACGTAAGTATGAAAGCTCACGAAGAATTATCCCTCTTGGTTGAGTCATCCTCAAAAAGATAAAATTTTAAAAATTTATTTAAAATGAATAATTTATCATGAATTTTTATGTTCATATTAATGATGATAAAATATTGACTTATCAAAATAATATTATAATGAGTGTCGCCAACCCTCAATTTTAATAGAATATTGATAAAAATATTTAGTCTGATTAATTAAAAATAAAAACATTATAAATCCCTTATATCGACCATAATTATGAAAGGTGGCGGCTTTTTGAGGCGCACCCTAAAATGCTATAACTGTGCGGACTAGTTCAAAACGGACAATTCTCCGTGAGCCTCGCAGTCGAAGGTTGGTTCTTTCCACTGTCGTCGGATCCCGGATCTTGCATTTCTCGACGTCGATGGCGGCCATGGAGGAGTTGAGTTAGCTCGCGCAGTCCACAAGTCGCCGCCCTCCTCGCGGACGAGGACTTCGATGAAAGATCGTACAAGCGGCGGATTTCCACCTTCCTCAACGTCGTCGTTCTCGGCAACGTTGTAAGTCCCTTCAAACCCCAATCGATCCCCTTCTTGAACCCTCTCCAAGCAGTTAAGTCCCTTCAAACCATAATTGATTACCTTCGTGAACCCCCTATAGGCAGTCAAGTCCCTTCAAACGCTTGGTGATCCCCTTCTTGAATCCTCTCTAGGCAGTTAAGTCCTTCAAACCGTAACTGATCCTCTTCTTGAACCTAGCTAAGCAGTTTAGTATCTTAAAACCCTAATTGATGCCGTTCTTGCCTCTCTAAGCAGTTAAGTCCCTTCTTGAAACCCGTACAAGTAGTTTAGTCCTCCAAGAATACGGATAACATTGTTCTTGATGTTTCAAACCTAACTTCTTGTTTCACGATTTCATTTGTGGTTTCTCTATGTGCTGTTATCTTTGATTGTATAACGTGTCTTCAGGGTGCTGGTAAATCAGCAATGTAGAACAGCTTGATCGGACATTCCGTATTGGTATGGTGAACTTGGAATTGTACTTCTAGTTTGTTCATGTTTCATCATTTGCGACCTGCACCTTTCTGTTGATTCGAGAGGCATTAATTGTTTACTGAAATCAACTGGAGAAAATGGTTTCACTCGGTCTCTTGAGATGGCTCTATCAGTGTTGATTTGCAAAGAGATGGCTCTCTGAGCATTAAATCAATCATCCTGCAAATAGATGACAAATCCCAACAGGTTTCTGCAAGTAAGAACTCTTAAATGATATTACAACTTAAGGAGGAGCTTCTTCATTTATATATCACCTATTTTGGTGACATTTTGCTTCCTTCATGGCCCTTTCTATGTACATTGTAGATGATGGGTGTTGACAGTCTTTTGACACTTTTTTTGTGTTTGTTCTAAGGTGTTCTTATATACTCTCTTCAGGACCAGCTAAGCAAGGGCACAGAAACTCATAGTTCAGTAAAGAGCCGTGCAGATGTGATCTATATGAAACCCTGGACGGGTACAGGTTAGCGATTTCTGTACCTTTTCTATTGTCTTTGTCATCCTAACCTGCAGAAGAAAATTTAGCTGCACCTATATGATATTGACTTTTTCTTGTACCAGAAGCAACACTTAGTATTTTGTAATTTAAGATAAACTGTAATTTAGTTGGAGTTAAGGTTGAGATAGAATTGAGGAATGACATGTTCTAAATAATTATTTATTTTGATCTCTGTTGAAGAATAAAGGTTACCACTATAAAACGGTTCTGCCTTTCGCTGTTATATGGCCACTTTTCACAACCTTGTTAGTGAATAGGGTTATATGAATTTGATGAGTCTATTTCACGGGTCAAAATGCTTACTCCCAATAAATTGTAATAGACCCATCTAGCCCTATATACCAACAGAATTCTCTCTTCATTTATTTTGTGAGATTAAACTAGGATGCTACAAAGAGTTTACATTTTAAACAATGTATTGCGTGTTTTCATAATTTTAATTCTTTACTTGTGGTCTTGGCTCGAAAAAAGTGTTTAAAAACAATTATCTTGTATGACTATGACAACTTGCACTCCTTGCATAAAAAAATTCTTATTGTATTTTTAAAATGATTCATCTTTATTATACACTGATACTCATTGTTTTTTCTACTGTATGCCTAAGTTATACACACAGCTGATGTGCTTTTTATTCCACCAGGACCTTCTTTGAAATTGATTGATTTACCAGTCTTAGACTAAAAGTCTATGGATAATTCTATGATAATAGCTATTTGTATAATTGCATCGGAAAACATTCATTGGCAGTGCCAATTTTTTTTTATTTTTTTAGGCAATGGGGTTATATAATATTATTTGTTTAAGGACAGTGATTACGGTGCACATACTGATGCAGAAGGTTTGTACTGCTTACCTCATAGCTGTCTCTTTTCTGTGTCATCAATCTTTGTATGCAAAGCTCAATTGTTGGACTTTTATTTGGCTGTTCTTTTTCCTGATATATGTCTTTGATCTGCATATTGTCCTTCTGGATACCAGAAGTCTTGCAGCAGTTCAAGCTCTTCTTTTGAATCAGGGGCCACAGAGTGCTGCTGATATTCCATGGGTTGCCCTGATTTGGCAATCTATTTCTATTGCCTCAGGAGCTGAGACTGAAAGTCTTAAAACTATACTTACTAGAGCTCCAGAAAATAAGCTTGGCAAAGTAGCATTAGTTGATACCCTTGCCAATCAGCTTATCAACTTCGTTTGGCCCAAATCACTGAACAAAATACTTAAGCTGAAGTTAATAATAATACTCCCATCAAACTCTTATAAATTAATCTTAATCTTGCCCACTTTCGATGTGGGACTAATTGGGGTGTTAAAAATTCCCCCACTTAAGAGCTTGACATTTTCATCAAGGCCCAACATAGCCCAGATCAAACCCTAGTATGATGCATATGAGGCGTCGTAGCCTATTGGTGATTCTACACCATGACGAATCTTCTAACTCCATCAACGGGTAGTCCTTTTCTACTCTAGCCCTTTCACCATGGCTCATACTAGGTCGGCTTTGATACTAATTGTTATAACCTGGCCTGATGGGATAACTGGCTTTTCAACTTTGTTTGATCTAAACTAGTGGCCAAAATACTCAAGGTGAAAATGATAGTAGCACCCCCATCAGATCTTTATAAGACAATCTTAATTTTGTCTACTTCCAATGTGGTACTAATTGAGGTGTTACATCATGTAATTAGTTGTATATTTAGTGAGAGATTCTTCTGATTCATTATTTTTGGCTACAAATTAATCCATGCAGGTTTATTAATTGCATATGTCGATACTGGATACAGTTTCCATGTATGTTGTTCACATCTAGTAGTCTGACTTAATTCTTGCAGATTACAAGTCCCAGATTGTTCATGATGATTGTTTAGGCTTGGAGAACAAATGGTGCAAAGTGCTGAAGGTACCAGGGCTATTGCACTAGAGCTATGTCAAGAATTTGAAGGTAAGTTTCTTCAGCACATTGCTACTGGTGAGATCAGCGGTTGTCATTTTTTCTTTATAGTTTTAATTTTATCATGCTCTATGCATACAACTTCAGTTCTCCTCTACTATCGGTTTTCATCCCAGGCAACTGTTTCTCTATTATTTAGTATGTACTGGAAATTTCTTCTTGTTGCTTGGTGACCGTGTTTCTGTAGGTTGTTATGTAATCTCTGTATTGATTCAAATTGGCTTTTTGCCCCTTCGAATCTGGTGCTACCTGATCTTCATGTAGATTTTTATATTTTAAGAATGAAAATCATGAATGTCATATCGTGTTGTTAAAACCCAGTGTGCCTAATCATTTCCTAGGCTAGATGACAGCTGTTTGTGCCTCTTCTTGCCAGATTATATACTAGTATGAAGTAGTCCATGTTTCTATAAAATTTATGACAGAATTTTGATGGCAGATTACCTCCTATGTTTTGTCTCTGCATTAAATGACTATCTCTATCTGCAACAACTGGCATAGACTGATACAGAAGGATACTGTGAAAATATATCATATGCACCTGATGTACTTCAACATTATGGATAGGGACCAACCCTAAAAGATAACAGTCATGCCATTCTCACTTACATATCTTCATTTCTACACTTGTTGACTCTCATGACTTCAACTTGTAGTTAAATTTATTTTGTGATTCTTATGGTCGACAACTTTGAGGTGTTAGAGGCCGAAGACTATAGAGTTGCAAACAAACTATAACTAATAATGTCATTACAAAAGAAAAATGAAAGGGGGTTGCCCAGTTAGAGCTAGCCCCAGGATATTTACCAAAGGGTAATTTTGGCAACACAACAAAGACAATAAAGCGGAAAGAATAAAAGCGACAAGAACAAACAAAACACCAAAACACCAGATATACGTGGTTCGGTCAATTGACTTTGACCTACATCCACGGAAGAAAGAGGAGCAAATTACTACTATAAAAGAGGGACACTTACAAATGTCTTAGGAAGATGTTCCTAGGCCATAAAACACCTTCAGCTTACTAAACAAGAAAAACCCAAACCGTAAGCAGGTTTTCTTGTGGTGCCTCTTGTGCTGCCTGTGGTACATCTGACTTCAAAGCCCAGGCCCTTATTTATAGTTCCAAGACGAGACAACAAGTCTAATTTTCCCGATGTGGGACTATGGGACTTGTCAAACTAACAAATCTCCACCTTGGCATGTCCCAATAAAACTTGCTCCACCTTCTTCATAAAAAGCCCTAACGGGCAATCACCAACAATGAACACTAACCAAGTCCAAGCACTGCTTGAACTTGTAAACCGGAAGAGGCTTCGTAAACATATCAGCTGAATTGTCCTTCGTATGAATTTTCTGAACAAGGACTTTTCCCTCAGCAATGATATCTCGAATAAAATGAAACTTCACATCGATGTGTTTTGTCCTCTCATGATACATATGGTCTTTAGTCAAATGAATAGCACTTTGACTATCACAGTAAATTGTAGTAACACTTTGATGCAGACATAATTCGCTGAACAATCCTCTTAACCATAAAACTTCTTTGATCGCCTCTGTCACTGCCATATATTCTGCCTCTGTAGTAGATAAAGCTACGACAGGTTGTAAGGAAGCTTTCCAACTAACTGCACAACCGCCAACGCAAAATACATAGCCTGTCAAAGATCTTCGTTTATCAAGATCCGCAGCATAATCAGAGTCGACGAAACCAACCAAAGTGTCACGATTTTTCCCAAACTCCAAACAAGCATCTGAAGTCCCTTGCAAGTATCTGAGAATCCACTTCACAGCCGGCCAATGTGTTTTACCCGGGCGAGACATATATCTACTAACCACACTGACTGCTTGTGAAATATCTGGACGAGTACAAACCATTGCATACATAATACTGCCGATGGCACTAGAATATGGAACTTTCACCATATATTCTTCCTCTTCAACTGATTGTGGTGACTGAGCAGTAGATAGCCGAAAATGGCTAGCAAGAGGAGTACTAACTGGCTTAGCATTTTTTATGCCAAACCTCTCCAAGACTTTCTTGAGGTAATTTTTCTGAGTCAGAAATAATTTTCCAACTTCTCGATCTCTTTTGATCTCCATGCCAAAAATTTTCTTAGCTGCTCCCAAATCTTTCATTTCAAATTCACTACTCAGCTGCATTTTCAAAGTGTGAATTTCTGACAAATTCTTAGCTGCAATAAGCATATCATCAACATAAAGCAACAAATACACAAAAGAGCCATCAATTAACTTCCGGAAGTAAACACAACTATCATACATGCTCCTCGTGTAACCATGACCCAACATAAAAGAATCAAACCTCTTATACCACTGTCTTGGAGACTGCTTCAATCCATACAAGGATTTCTTTAACAAGCAAACATGGTCTTCCTTACCATCAACTTCAAATCCATGAGGTTGCTCCATATAAATTTGTTCTTCAAGTTCACCATGTAAGAAAGTTATCTTGACATCAAGTTGCTCCAATTCCAAATCATACATGGCAACTAAAGCAAGCAAAACACGAATAGAGCTATGTTTAACAACAGGTGAGAATACGTCATTAAAATCAACACCATGTACCTGACTATAGCCCTTTGCAACCAACCGTGCTTTGTACCTTGCATCTTCAACCCCTGGAATACCTTCCTTCCTTTTGAAGACCCATTTGCATCCAACAATTTTCTTATCCGAAGGCGGCTTCACAAGATCCCAAGTTCTATTCCGACGGAGAGACTCAATTTCTTCATTCATCGCAATCAACCACTTAGCGGAATTATCACAAGAAACTGCATCTGAGTAGGAAATAGGCTCACCAACTTCACTCGTCTCTTCTGTAACAGACAAAGCATATGCAACCAAATTTGCATATCTTTGTGGTGGTCGAATTTCTCTCCGTGGTCTATCCTTAGCTATGGAATATTGCTCTTCCTCTGGATCATCTGCGTCAGTAGACTCGGGACCATCTATTGGCATTCTTTGAGTAGAAGAGTTCGACTTAAAAAAATCTGAACTACCAATCTCAAGCTCCACCTGCTTCTACGCACTATCATTTGTACAACTAGTAGAATCTTCTTTGGAAGATAACATAAACAATTCATCAAAAGTAACATCTCTACTGATTATAAATTTTGGGGATTTGGGATCAGAACACCATAATCTGTATCCTTTCACCCCAGAAGAATACCCAAGGAAAATGCACTTTTTAGCCCGAGGCTCTAATTTTCCTTCATTTACATGCATGTATGCTGGGCACCCAAAAATTTTAAAATCAGAATAATCAGCAGGAGTACCTGACCAAACTTCCTCTGGAGTTTTAAAGTTAAGTACTGCAGAAGGAGCGCGGTTGACAACGTAACAGGCCATATTAATCGCCTCTGCCCAAAAGTCCTTTGTCAACCCTGCATTTGAGATCATACACCTTGCTCTCTCCAAGAGTGTTCTGTTCATACGTTCGGCCACACCATTTTGCTGAGGCGTCATCCTAACAGTGCGATGCCGAACGATTCCTTCATTTTTGCAGAATTCTTCAAAATCACCTTCACAAAATTCCATGTCATTATCTGTTCGAAGCCGCTTAATCTGTTTACCTGTTTGTTTCTCAATCAAAGCCTTCCATTGTTTAAAGGTTAGAAAAACATCATTTTTATGCTTCAGAAAATAAACCCAAACTTTCCTGGAATAATCATCAATGAAAGTCAACATATACCTGGCACCACCCTTAGACTGAACTTGAGCTGGACCCCAAAGGTCTGAATGAATATAGTCAAGAGTACCTTTCGTTTTGTGAACTGCCGGAGAATTGAAGCTGACTCTTTTCTGCTTTCCAAAAATGCAGTGTTCACAAAAGTCCAGTGGCCCAGTACTCTGTCCGCAAAGTAGACCTCTTTTGCTCAATATGCTCAAACCTTTTTCGCTCATATGACCCAAACGCATATGCCATAATTTGGTGATGTCAGAATCTGACAATGATGATGACGAAACTACAACTGAATCTGTGACAGTAGTTCCCTGCAGAATATACAAGCTACCAGACCTACAAGCTTTCATAACAATAAGGGCACTTCTAGAAACTTTCATAACTCCACCTTCAGCTGTGTATTTACACCCAAGGGCCTCTAGGGTGCCTAAAGAGATGAGATTCTTTTTCAAATCAGGAACATGTCTAACATTAGTGAGCGTCCTCACAATACCATCATGCATTTTAATTCGGATTGTGCCTCTACCAACAACATCACATGCGGCATTATTGCCCATCAAAACAATTCCACCATTACAAGATTCATATGTGGAAAACAAATCCCTATTGGGACACATGTGATAAGAACAACCTGAATCTAAAATCCATTCATTTTTAGACCTCGTCCTGTCATCAATAGCAGAAAAAATATTTCCAACATTCTCATCAGTTGCTACACTAACTTCAGCGGATTCAATAGTTTTCTCAACAAAATTTTCCTTTTGCTTTAATTTATTTTTCAATTTAAAGCAATCAGATTTAATGTGCCCCATTTTATGACAATATCTGCATTCCAAATTTCTATGTCTGGATTTAGATCTAGATTTAGATCTACTACTATCAAATTCTCTTTTATCCATTCTCCCCCTAACAACCAGACCCTCAGCCTGATTTTCTCTACTTTCCCCAGTGATATTCCTGTCTATCTGCTCCTTAGATTTCAGTGCAGATTTAATTTCTTGATAAGAAACTGTTTCTTTTCCATAAATCAAAGTATCACGGAAATGCTTAAAAGATTGGGGAAGAGAACACAAGAGTAACAAAGCCTTATCCTCATCATCAATTTTTGCATCTATATTCTCCAAATCCATAACCAAAGAATCAAACTTATCAAGATGCGAGAGTATAGATGTACCTTCAATCATCCGAAGCATATAGAGTCTCTGCTTCAAGTAGAGACGATTCTCCACTGTCCTCTTCATGTACAAAGCTTTAAGCTTGTCCCACATGCTCTTAGCCGTAGTCTCCGTAGCTACCTCCCGTAAAACCTCGTCAGAGAGATTTAGAATGATGCTGGATCGGGCCTTCTTATCCATACCCGCAAGATCTTCCTTTGACGTACCATCTGGAATGTTCTCAGCACCCTGAAGTGCCAAATCAACTCCGTCTTTAACCAGAATGGCCTCCATCTTGAGTTGCCACAAGCCGAAGTTGACATTTCTATCGAATTTCTCGACAACAATCTTTGTTATTGTCATCGTTGCCAAAAGATCCCAGAACCAGGCTCTGATACCAGTTTGTTAGAGCTAGCCCCAGGATATTTACCAAAGGGTAATTTTGGCAACACAACAAAGACAATAAAGCGGAAAGAATAAAAGCGACAAGAACAAACAAAACACCAAAACACCAGATATACATGGTTCGGTCAATTGACTTTGACCTACATCCACGGAAGAAAGAGGAGCAAATTACTACTATAAAAGAGGGACACTTACAAATGCCTTAGGAAGATGTTCCTAGGCCATAAAACACCTTCAGCTTACTAAACAAGAAAAACCCAAACCGTAAGCAGGTTTTCTTATGGTGCCTATTGTGCTGCCTGTGGTACATCTGACTTCAAAGCCCAGGCCCTTATTTATAGTTCCAAGACGAGACAACAAGTCTAATTTTCCCGATGTGGGACTATGGGACTTGCCAAACTAACACAGTACACAAGGCTCATGCCAAAGTGGGTCAGCTTTTTATTTTTTGGGGTAATGAGGGAAGTGGGTTAATATAGGCAGTTCTACCCCTGTAGCACAGGGACTGCTTCTGTGATTCAAACAGTGGTCACCCATGTCACAAAGGAGGGAGGGCAGAGGTGCCTTGATACAAATAGTCATGACCCAAATTGGCCTAATAAGCCATTTATTTATATGAAGTGAACTTGACTAATCAATAGAAGTCAAAGCTAAGAAGAAGCTGAGCCAAGGAAATAGAACACTTGAAAAAAAATTGTCGGATCTGTATTAATTTCCTCCAGCACACATGTAGCTGAGCCTCTTCGCAATAAAAACAAAAGAAACAAGAGAAGCTGCCCGTTCCTGTTGTTTAAATGCACTAGATTTGACCTACTAACTATTACCATTTTTTTCATGTCTAGTAGATTTCTCTTTCTTCCGTTTTTGATGGTTTATCTTAAGCTATAATCTGTTTTAATCCCTTCATATTCTGTTTATTCAGAAAGGATTTTTATACTATTCCAACAAAATTGAAAAATGCAACTAATGAAAGTTGAGTCCTATTATTTGCAATATAGCAAATGTTGCATTTTATGTACAGGATGCGGGTTAGAAGGTTGTTTCATCATTTGAAGGAAATTTTCCTGACAGAATGAAGCAGTTCCTGTTGGATAGATACTTTTGATATCAACAATGTTAAAAGGATAAACTTGCCTTGTGTTATCTTTTATAAGATTTGTTACATCTGTCCGTGTTGTTAATTGCTCATAATAATTGTGCCTTCTAGATTGTTTTGGAGGCTGATGGTTATTAGCCATATTTGATATCTCCGTGGAAAAGTTTGATATATTTAATATTAATTAGACTTATGTTGAATCATGTCAGTGATTGAAAGAGGCGCTCGGGCGCTCGCCTAGGCGCTCGGGCGTGGCGAGGCGAGGCCCGAGCGCCTCGCTAATGTCCCAGGCGGCGCGCTTCAAACAGGCGCCGCCTGGGCGCTCGCCCGAGCCCAGGCGTTGGGCGCTTCGGGCGAGCGCCTGGGTAAACCAAGTGATCGAACTAGGATTTTAAGTCTGGTTCGGTCCTGGTTTGGTTATTAGTTGGTTCAATCGAACCAACTAAACCGATATAACCCTTACCCAACCCTAACCCGCCGTCGCTGCCGCTCCCGATCTCGCTGCTCGTCGCTCCTGCTCCCGCTGTCGCTGCTTGTCGCTGTCGCTGCTCGCGCCTCCTGCTGCTCGCGCCTCCCGCGAGCCCTCCAACTGCTCGCACCTCTCGCGAGCCCTCCCGATGCTCGCGCCTCCCGCGAGCCTTCCCTCTGCTCGCGCCTCCCACGAGCCCTCCCGCTGCTCGCGCCTCCCGCGAGCCCTCTCGCTGCTCGCGCCTCTCGCGAGCCTTCCCTCTGCTCGCGACTCCTCTGTGAGCCTTCCCTCTGCTCGCGACTCCCGCGAGCCCTGTCGCTGCTCGCGCCTCCCGCTCCCTTTCCCTTTCCCGCCGTCGCTCGCCACTAGCGCCGCTCGCCGCTGCTTCCTTTCTCCGTCAGGCTCAGTATACTTTTAATATTAAGTTTATTTGAATTTTGAAATGATTAATTTTCATTAGTAGATTAATAATATATTATTTTGATTTTAATGTTATTAATTTTTATTTATTTGAAATTATTGCTAGGTTTCAACATAAATGACAAGTGTAGAGAGCAACTCAATAGAGTCTCCAATGGTATCAAAAAAAGATCTTGCATGGAAGTATAATTATTTGAAGGATCCGAAAGATCATAATGCAGTGACTTGCATATTCTGCGATAAGACTACCAGAGGTGGTATTTTTCGTTCAAAACAACATCTAGTAGGAAATTTCAAGAATGCAGCGGCTTGTAAAAAATGTCCACCTGAGGTAAAAGAAGAGTTGTTGAGTTATATGAATGAAAAGAAGACACAAAAGAATGAATCTTACGGGAATTTACCAGAAGACAATGTTGAACATCTCAGGGATGAAGAAGAAGATTATTCTATGAGTATTAACCCAAGTGAAAAAAGAGTATACGACAAAAAGGGAAAAGAAGTTATGAGTACTAAGAAAGGTAAAAAAGGACCGATGGATCTATATATACTTCAAGGATCCCAGAAACAACAAGGGCAAGCAGGAGGCTCAAAATTTAGACAAATAAATATAAGTGATGCTTATGATAAAGAAATAAGAGGAAGAACAATTCAGCACATTGCTCGCTTCTTCTATCAGGCTGGTCTTCCCCTTAGTACAACTCGTTTAGACAGTTTTAAGGATATGATTGAAGCTATTGGAAGATATGGTGCATGATTAAAACCTCCAAGTTATTATGAGATGCGAGTTCCATTGCTGCAAAAAGAGTTGAATTATACAAATGACTTACTAAAGGGTCATAAAGAATCATGGGCAACATATGGTTGCTCTATTATGTCAGATGTTTGGACTGACAGGAGGCGCAGGAGTATAATTAATTTTATGATTAATTGTTCTTTAGGGACTATGTTTGTGAAGTCAATAGATGCTTCATCTTTTGTAAAATCTGGAGACAAGATATATGATTTACTTGACAACTTCGTGGAAGAAATTGGAGAACAAAATATCGTTCAAATCATAACCGACAATTGAAGCAACTATGTTTTAGCTGGTAATATTCATCTTTTGATTTTGTTAATTATTTTATCTTCAATTAAGTGTGTTAAACTCTTAAGTCTTATCATTTTTGTTATCCTTTGTCTCAGGTAAATTGTTTGAATAAAAAAGACAATACTTGTATTGGACTCCATGTGCAGCACATTGTATTGATTTAATGTTGGAGGATATTGGAAAGATATTAGAAATCAAGAAAACCTTAGAAAGGGTAATTTTTGTTGTTGGATTTCTTTATAATCACATTGGGCTTTGAATATGATGAGAGAATTTACAGGGAATAAAGAATTAGTGAGACATTGTGTTACCCGATTTGCTACTTCATTCTTGACATTACAGAGCGTGCATCATTAAAAACATACTCTGAGAAATATGTTTACCTCTGAGAAATGGGTGACAAGCAAATGGGTAAAAGAAGCAAAAGGCAAGAGGGCTGCTGATTCATCTTAATGTCATCCTTTTGGAATCATGTAGTTTATATATTAAAGGTAATGAGCCCTCTTGTTCGAGTCCTTCGGTTGGTGGATAATGAAAATAAGCCTGCAATGAGATATATTTATGAGGCTATAGATAGAGCAAATGAGACGATTAAAAGATCTTTTAATGAAAATGAAGAAAAATATGAGAAAATTTTTACAATCATTGACGAAAGATGAAATTGTCAACTTCATCGTCCCTTACATGCAGCAGGATATTATTTGAACCATGAATTCTTTTATAAGATTAAATCTGTTGGATTTGATGCAGAAGTTTTGGGTGGGTTATATCAGTGCGTTGCAAGATTAGTTCCCAGCCTTGAGGTTCAAGATAAGATTATTCATGAATTATCTTTATATAAAAATGCTGAAGGTCTTTTTGGAATTCCAATTGTCGTTCGATCCAGGACAACTACCTCTCCAGGTATTAATAATTTGATATAATTAATTTCATATATATTATGTTACTATGTTATTGCTAATAATAACATAAATTTTGCAGCTGAATGGTGGAGTCTATTTGGAAATTTCACCCCGAACTTACAGAAATTTGCTATCAAAGTACTTAGTTTGACATGTAGTGCTTCGAGTTGTGAGCGAAATTGAAGTGACTTTGAGCATGTAAGTATTACTAAATATTTTTGTTTTAATTAATTTATTTATTTAGATATATGTATTAATATATTTTTAAATTATATGACATGACAGATTCATTCGAAGAGAAGAAATCGGTTAGAACATCAACGATTGCACGATCTTGTTTACATAAAGTATAATCAAGCTTTGAAGACTCGTCATGATTTGAAAAATAGATTTGATTCAATCTCATTGCAAGATATTGATGATTCAAATGAGTGGTTAGTAGAAGAAATGAGTGCTAACTTGCAAGATGCTGAAGACAAGTTTGTATTTGAAGATGATAGATTGACATGGGGAGATGTGGCAAGAGCTTCAGGTGCTGGAGAACTACAAACATATACAAGACATATGTCAAAGAGAAAAATGAGTGCAAAAGCATCAAGCTCAGCTCCTGCTTGAAGACATAGAGAATGAAACATATCTTGATGAAGAGGAAGGAATCGAAGGACAAAAGGAAGAAGACGAATTCAATGAAGATGATTTGTGTGAAAATGACGATAATATTGATTATGATGAATGACTTTGATGTAAAATTTTATTGTTTTGAATTTTGAAACTTTTTGTTAATGTGACATTGTGATTTTGTATCTTAGATTTTCTTAATTTAATAGCATATTTTTATTTAAAATTTTAAATAATTATATTTATTAATTATATTATATATTTTTATATTTTAGCGCATCGCTTCGCTCGGGCGAGCGCCTAGCGTCTCGGGCGTTTTTGGACCTTGGCGTCTTTTGGCGCCTAGCGCTTTTTAAATCACTGAATTATGTAATGACAGGACATAGCAAGAGCATGACACCAAATTGATGGCAATATGGAATGATAGTTACGGAATAGTTGATTGTTTCTTCTTCTTATTGAATGCACATCATGTTGCTATGACGACTTATCGCAGTTTAAGAGAGGCGTATAATTTAATGTTCCTTTATTTGTTGACCAAAACTTGTTCATGAAAATGATTATGCTTACCCTCCTTTATTTAATGTTCTCCATTATTTGATTATGTTTCTATAGTATATACTGGATTGGAAAATTTTAGAAATGAAGCAAAATAGATGGTTAGTTGACATCGAGCGTGCTTTTTATATTTTTATCACTAAGTCAAATATCTTCACCTGGCCTCGACGATTGTGCATGTTAACTGTTTCGCTCAGTTTTTTTAATCTTAAATTTCTTGCACGTTTGACTTAATTCTGCTTAGCTGCTAATTGATACTTCTCAAGATCAGTTACTTAATATGCAAATGTCTGTTCTGAATTTTGTCAGGTCATTTACGGGTAGGGGTTGCATTTTTACATGGAAGGCAGAACTTTAGGCAGGGATAGTCGCGAGGCTGGCGTGTGCGATGGGCTGCCGTGATAATCTACTGATCGACTGACAGCGTTGTCGGGCTACGTTGTGCGACTCGCGACTGCACACCGCAATGGTCGTAGGTAATGCGTGGCGGAAGGGCGCCCGTGAAGACTCGCACGTCTGGGCGCACTCGTGGGTGGCAACGGACAGCGATAGCTTTTCGCGTGAGATGGGTGCGATGGAACACAGTGACGGTTGTGAGAAGAGGGGATTAGGATTTCTTCACCCATTAAAAGACACTCTTGACCTTCAAAAATTATATATTATTAATATACATTTCGATAAAATTATAATTATCCCTCAAAAATCAAATATTTTTTATTTATGTTCTCAATTATAAAGTTTGACTAATCTGATCTATTTTAATCAAATTCTGACTTAAGCCTAATTTTAACTGAAATTTTTATTGATTTATTTATAAATTAAATTGACTGAACATTTGAGTTGATAGTTAGGTTAAATTTAAGTGATACAACTTATTTTGGCTCAATTTTGGAATGTTCAATTAACTAAGACTGCTTGATCATTTACAAAAATTAATAATAAGTAAAAAAAGATGCACATGAAACGCTGCTCCATTCCTAAAAAAAACCTCCCCATCGCTATCTTGTCTCTCAGCCCGACGTCCGTTCCAGTTCTCAGATGAGGTTGCCATTGTCCTCACCGACCATGGCCATATGTTCCAGTCTACCTCCGGTCTGTTTCAACTACCAAATGAGCCGCATGACCCGAAACATGTACAAAAAAGGTGACCGGAGGAACCACCAGACCCATTTCTATATAATTTACAACACACGCACCTCTCACTTCCACAAAGAAAAGAAAAAGTTCAAGCAGCAGTTCTGGTTTGTCTGATAGAGCACTGATGCCCTGCACTCTTGCACAGGCCACAGAAAGTCCAAGCAGCAAACATGCAAACACTTGTATCAGTTTTTCCATCACTGACCACCTTCAGCGCTGAACTCAAATAACTACTTACCACAATGCATGACCAAAATAAGCAACCACCTCTCAAATGTACGACACGACATTACTCGGTTTCACTCTTACTGCATACGAAACTCCAGTAGTCAAGTAATTTATGGTCTCGTGGTACGACCTGCTCTGGCTTCCCAACACAAAATATTGCATACGCATCAGCTGCATACCTGAGAAGGGTAGACAAACAAAATCAACAACCAATTACAATACTTGTCCCCATCCACAATGATGGCCATTTATCACAAGATGATGCAGGATACACAGAAAAGAAATGCAATTCAAACTCAAAGCATTTGGTGTGAAATGAAGGTGGTTCTAACAAAATCCACTCACTTGCCAATGCCATGGAGCTGAGTCACATGAGTCCAATCATTTCGTAGATACTCACACGAGAAGTGTTTGATCATCCTTGCCCTCTTCTTTTGCAGGCCCAGAGTCTGTATCACCGTTTCTATCTCCTCCTCGGGGACCTTTGTTGTCGCCTCTGCGTCTGGACATAGAAGGAATAGGCCTGGCAAAACTTTTTCAACCTGCACAAAGATGTATAAGAAAACTGTTTCTGTGACTTAATCTGTTAATAGCTACAATTTTAAACTTTCTTTCACAGTAAAGAATCATGTTTCTTGCACTCCTGAACTGAAGGCCCCTTCCAACGTTAATTATGACAGATGCACTAGTTAACTTCAGTAAGTTTTACTTTTTTGTCAAATGACGCTTTCAACAAATAACAGGTGTGTCAGCTACACATATTACTCTACAATCAAGCACCAACCGATGTTGACACATTCAGCAGGTTCCTTCCTATCGTGCCCATGGTTACTCCAAGAAATGAGCAAGAACTGTTGATCTATAAACATTTTGGGCCACAAAGTCAAGGCCTAAAATCAGACAACCGCAATTCATTATCTTTGTTATTTTTCAAGAAATACAATATGACTGATGCCCTCTCTCTCTCATACCCTTCTTTGCTGGCTGTTGATTGACCAGCGAACAACATGACCTTCTAGATAGATGATGGCTTAATCAGGATGGATGGGAGAAAGTGAGGAGCATCAAGTGAGTCAGGATATGCTAGTAATGGTCAATCTTATAATAGACACAATATGCAACCCAATATTCCAACTATGCAGATGTTTGAATGGCTGGATCCTTGGTTTTCTCCCTTACTACCTTGTGGTCTCTCTTTGAATTTTCTTTTCCTTTTTGTAGAGAAAACTGATATTTTTATTTTATTCTATTATACTTTCCTTGCTCAATGTTAGAGTGAGCCTTACTAGTATCCTATGGTTGCTCCTTTGCAATATAATTGATTAGGGCTCAAGTCATAAAAATAATAATTGCTAGCAAAGTAAATATTATGTATATTGACCCTTTTCAAACCCAAATTAGCTGGAGCTTTGTGCATCAAGCCACTATTTTTTTTAATTCTTCATCCAATATTTTGTTCCTTTCTACTTAAACAGAAGCATAAGAAATTTATGCTGCTTTTTCAAATTGCTTTTGCTACGATATTTTGGACATTATTGTAATCATATCAATACTTCATTCCTTGATACTATTGAAACTATCATCCATCAGAACTTTTGGAATGACCAACACACAGATCAAAGAATTAGGCACACAACTACCACTCTCTCTAAACCCCTTTTGTTCTTTATTAGATCACATTCTAGATTTATAGTTACATCTAAATAACCAGCTTGTATTTCCTTGAAATGAACAGGATTACATGGAGCATCCATCATAAAGCACCAGTTATTGTTCCACATGTTCAGAGTCTTCAGACTATCATGAAGTAGACAACAACCATGAAAAGAGCATATGAAGCACACCATCTCATAAAAAATCTTTTCCAATCCATTTAGCTTCATCCTCTGTAGAGCATTTAGTGATCATCTGTAGGATCTGAATGATCTTACTTAGTCATATACCTAGCAAAAGAACTCGTGTCCCTACAGTCTGGTATTTCCAAATAAGTCCCTAGATGACAAGTTTAAAGATGATCTTGTTGATGCTGTTTATACAAGCAATGGTGGTGATGGTGATAATGACCATCAACAACTGTAGCACCAAAAAAGAAGATACAAGAAAGGCACAATTGCATCTGCACCCTGTAGCAAGCGCTGATACAGGATGACAACAGCTATAATTGTGAGAAGCATAAACATCATTCAACTATTTAATTATTTAAATGAATACTACAACAACGTCACACAGGCAACCAACTTGTATCAGGCATTTCAACATTTGTTTATACTATGTATCAAAGAATTTGACAGCATATGCATAAATAAGCTACTCAAGTAAGAAGGATGTCAGGAAACATTGATTTGTTTAACTTGCTTAGTTCACAACAAATTAATAATTGATCGCCATTCAAAAGCAATAAAATAATAGCATTCATCCAAAATAAGGCGGCTGCAAGTAATTCATTATGTAAAACACACAGAAGAAAATAAATGTGCCTTGAATCTCCCTTGAGACTAAGGCAAAACGAAGTAATCCGTTGTAACTACTACGTGAAACAAGGAGGGTTAGATTGCAAAGACTAGATAACTTGAAACCTAAAAGTAACCTTATGAGGCAACATCAGAAATCACCAGATAATGTTGTGATTTAGCTAGTATAATCGATAACTGTCTGCTAAAATTCTTGCTAACAGGAGTGCTACAAGTTTTATACCACATCATCTAAGAAAACTCCATAAGGGCCTCCAATCCCATGTGTGTTGCAAGAATGCTTATGATGCAGATGCTGCTTTTTGCTGAATCATCTTGCTTTGACCAGGTATGGCAACGCATGCCATGGTAAGAAACTAAGTTCACCCATGCAATTTATGTATAATTCTAACAGTTCTTGCTTGCCAACTAAATCAATCTACACCAAGAAAAAGCAAATATGCATAGCAACTACGCATGTACAATTAAATGGTAAAAAGGACATGATTAGCTCTTATAAACATGAAAGAAACCAACAAGCAAGAAAAGAAGCGAACCTGTCTACCAGAGGTGACATTGAGGAGCATGCATATGATCAAGACCCTCCATGGGTCGAAGGAATGCCGCTCCTGAAGAAGATGGTGGCACGACGCTGGAGGCTCCCAGGCACTATTGGCTGGGACTCTTCTATAAGCGTCAGATTTCTTCTCTGCGGCAGACAATTGGGCGATCGGCTGCTTTCCCATCCTCCCGCTCTTCTCCAGCTGTTGCCTACTCCGCTCCTCTTTTTCTTCATCATCAAGATTATCGTCAATACAATTTATCTTCTTCTTCTTGGTCCTCTTTTCGTTGTCGGCGCTTCGAGATGGAATGCATTTGCCGGTGGACCTTGATTTCTGACTCTTGGTGTCTTTGACACCGATGACCACGGGCGAGGAGGCCTGTGGTGGGAGGGGGAAGAAGCGGGAGACGACCAAGGGTTTGCCGCCGACGGTGGTACGAATAAAGGAGGAAAGTAAAGAAGACGAAGAAGAAGGGGGGGAGGCGAATGATGATGAGGTTGAGGTTGAGGTCAACGAAGCCAGCGTCTTCTTCCTCCTCTTGTTCTTGAGAAGCGGAGGTTGCGGCAAAGGAGGAGTGTTTGGGCCCTCCTCCACAGGTTCGAAATCCCCACCGCCGCGGGTCGTATTCTGTCCATCTCGCCTTCCTACTCTCACCAGGGAAGAGGCTTTTGACGGTGGCGAAGGAGAGGAGGGAGGAGGAGAGGATTCGTCATCGTTGCCGAAGGGGAACTTATGGTGGGGTTGGGGCTTATAGGCGAACGCAGAGACGATATCGTCAATCGACCGACCGTGGAGGATAACCATCACCTCTTCTTTCGTCGCTCGCGCCAGAATCGGTGGCCTCCCGCCGGCATCAAGAAACGAGGACGGATCGGAGAGCCTTTCCCCATAAGAAACCTTATTCGTTATTTTTATTCTACCTTTGTGTAATTTCCCTATAAGAAGAATAAGGAGGTGCCATAGTCGAGTTTGAATTAAGAAAAACACACAAAAGACTTTTTTTTTATAGATATATAAATAATTAATTTATAATAATTTTAGGGTAATTTATCGAAAAATAATTCATATTGACGAGCTTTTCATTGGGGCATCCCTTTCTTAGAGCTTTGATCAAAATATCTTCAATCAAATTATAAAAAAATAATTATTATTTTTAATAAAATTAGTAACTAGCTTTTTACTATGAGCCTCTTTCTTTTTAAGAGCCTGAAACAAAATATTCTTCAATAAAATTATAAAAAGATAATAATTATCTTTTGATTAAATTTAATTTAATTTTTAAATTTTAATCAAGTTTTTTTTTCTGAAATAAATTAGATACTTAAATCATAACTATTAAATTTGATCTTATTAAACCTTAAATTATTTCTTTTTTTTTTTCAAATTCCCTCCAATTTCTCTTTGCCTCTTCCTCTCACCCTCCCACTTCCTCCCCTTCATTTCTTCTCTCACTCTACCTCTATTTTCTCATCTCCTCCTTATCCTCTTCTAACTCCACCTTCCCCCTTCATCCTCCCACTCAACCTCCACCATTGCCTCCTCCCCCTCACCCTCTTCGGCTTCCTCCTCCATCTCTACCTCCTCTTACTCATCCTTAGCCCTCTCCCTCTCCTCCTCCTCTCCCCTTTTTGCTTCTAACCCGTTGCTCCCTCCCTCTCCTCTTCCTCTTTCGCCTCCTCACGATTTGTATAACGAATTTGGTACACTCCAATTAGATGATATTCGATCATAAATTCAACAAAAAAATATATTATTTTAAAGATTAATCATTCTAAATTTATATAAATAAAAATAATAATAAACATATCATCATCTTATCCTAATTCTAAAGAGTTTGGATAGATTTAATAAAAATTGAAAGAGTTATACTCGTGTTATACTTAAGTTACATTCTATCATAAATTTAATATAAAATATTTTATTTCAAAAATTAATCATCCTAAATTTATATAAAAATAAAAAAAACACTAAACATAATATCATATCACCTTAGTAATTTTGAATAAGTTTAAATAGATTTGATGAAAATTCAATGAGTTATCGATTCAATCCAGAAATATCCTATTTAAAAATTTATTCATTCTAAAGTCATAAAGAAATTTAAAAATTAATATCAAATATTTTAAAATTATATTCTAGTAGTTCTAGAAAATTTAGATTAGTTTGATGAAAATACCTAATTACACTCGAGTTACACTAGACTTGTGGATCTATAACTTAAAATAATCCAATTCAAAGATATTATCAAAATTAAAAAAATACATCGATAAAAACTAATTATGGAAATATCATTTGATAAAAACCTAATACTAAGGATTTTTTTCTGATAAATTGCCCATAACTTTACATACTGCGACAGATCTCAGAACCCCTCGGTATGGATTTACTCATCCTCAACTCTAGTTTATAGGTTTTAGAAGTTGCTGTCCGAGTATACAAGATATCATAAGGCTTAATAGATACATCAAAAGTTGTCGTTTGACATATCTCAACCTCCAGTCCAATTTATGTTAGCCTAAATAATAATAATAATAAATTTATCTCCAACTCAAAAGCATCACCATATAGGAGATAGGATTAAACAGGGATGTTACAGAGAGAGTAACTTGTAATTTAATACCAAAAAAAAGAACTAAGACGTGCAATGACCCCAGAAATCAATATGCTAAGTCCCTTCCAATGATAATTGAGACTACGAGTGCTTCAACTTCCTTTTAATACCCATTAATACATCCATTTAACAGATCTATGCATCTTTTGCTAGCAATTGGTAGACTTTGTGCTGAAACAAACGTCATCATCAAAATTATTGGAAAACATACCTAGTAGTCATTGTAGTGCCCCAAGTAACTGACTCGGTACCGAGGACCATATTGATCATAGGATGGAGCTATGTCATACTTACTATCCGATTCCTGCACTGCCCCAAAAACCACCTCGTCTGTTGTCTCGTAGGTTGGCTCATAGTAGGTCTGTGGGCTTGAAGAGAGCTGTCGATGTTTCTGCAAGTGCTGCTGCGGTTGTGATTCTCCATCCCATCCATTGAAATAGGCTCTGTCATTACGTAGTTGCTGGACCTTCTCCAGGTTCTTTGACATGAATGCATAGGTCTTACGCTGCTGATTTGGTGTTTGTACCTCTACTGGAGGTGGTTCTTCGTCTGGAACGACGAAACTTTCTTGCAGGGGCCATGAGTTTGCCTTGCGTTGTTGCTTCTGCTGCTCCTGGTGATAGCTCTGTGACCTTTTTCTCAAGAATATTCCACTGATCATGAGACTGAGGGATAAGCCAGCACCTGTGACAAGCTTCTTAACTGAGGTGAAGAGGCCCTCTTCTTCTTCATGCTTCTTGTATTCAGCTTCCGGTGGAATTAGTGGTGGCCTGAGTGATGAGTTCATTGGCTGCTGATACGGACTAGACAGATAGCTTGCTTCAGTAGGAGATGTTGGATCCTGAAAAGAATTAATTGTATTCTTTTACCCTTTAGAAATGGTGGTGTTACTCTACCAAGATTCTAGAGCATGAGAAGAAAAAGCATATTAGGGAAATGAAAGACAACAAGACAAAAGCATAAACTTGGAGAATCAAACAGACTTTTAAGTCTACAGCATTTTTATAAAGATAGGCCCACCGAATGTGAAATTGGATAAAGCATATGACTGGTTCCACAAAAAGAAAAAAAGTCACTACTCTCACTGTAAGGATGTTTGTTCTTGTATTTCAGCTTATCATCCTTAACTATGAAAATTGCTAGACATATCCATATCATGTGTGTGCTGGCTAAGATACTTAAATGATATTTCATAGATGCTTATTGCAAACTTCTTTCAAGTATCTGATTTTAAATAAATATTAAAATGATCAGGAAATTTAGTGCACTAAGAGGATGCCTCATGATTTTTTTTTTCCCAAAAACTTTGTTTTACTTTACCAGTAATTTTTAAATTGTAGAAACGAACATAAGATTAAACTATTTGTACATGTTCTCATATAAGCATCAAATTATGACCAATGAACTTGAAAAAAATTCTTCATTAATTACAATTTCTTGTTGGTTTCTTGTTTTCTTGATAATCTTGAAGTACCATGTCATCAGAAATGATTTTTTTTTAATAATATGCTACAGATGCAAGTTAATTACAGGCCATTATTGATGCCTTAGACTATAAATAAATGTCAAACTTTTTTAAATAAAACATCAAAATATTTTTTATCGTTGTATTGTGCATGTCTAACTTTTTTTTCCAAAACTTGGCATATCTACTACTACTGTTTTGTATTTTTGTATCAATATCCTGTATTTGAATCAGTGTTTCATACGTCCTTGATAAAAATGAATGTGTCAACGGTAACTCACATTAGTGGACGATACTACCACTGCCCACCGCTGCTGCAACATTGCAAGCATGTAGCCAAAGAAACCAGCAGCAAAGAGCATTGCAATTCCTGCATGACAATTTTGATTTACCAATAGGTGGCCTAGTTAAACAAGAGTATAAATGTCCTATACAGAGAAAGACATGGTAGCATGACTAGATTGAGTGAGTAGATGCCTAATAACATTAACAAAAGAAGAAACGAACATGACAATAATTGAAACTCTACCTAGAGGAAAACCAGCTCCATACTGGTAAGAACAATCATCAAAGTGCAGCTGGATCTCCCGGATTGCCTTGTTACCCCTGTCTACCACCAGAAGAGAACAGCCACTACCAATGTAGACCACCTCAAAATCACTGGAGAATGTTGCATCTTCACTTGGCCCATCGACGTGGCCCCCTTTGTTCGACTTTCCCCCAGCTATTGTTGTAACTCCTACTCAAACATGGAAACCATTGTTAGTATGTAATTCCTTTCTTGTTCTTCATTTCTTGCTTCCTTTTACACTTTTAGTTAACTCCAATAAGAAATAGAGATAGCAGAGATATAATTATGTCTAGAAGCATGGTTGACATGGCAGGAATGTTTATGTAGATGTACCCCAAAAATGAATGTTGGATATCAATGCAATTTCATTTTAGAGAGAAGACAAAGCAGGAACACTTTCAGATCATGTCTGCCAGACGACAACTTTAGAGAGGCAGTCCATGCAAAGCAAATAGGTCATGAATTTATGAAGCAAAATAGGTCATAAAAAGTGCTGGAAGGAAACTTCACATAAATCTTGAAATATATGACTGATAAAAGAAAAAATTAACCAGAGTCCAGGTAAACAAAAATACATTAATACAGTTAAAAGAACTATTGCCATCCCATAGACCAAATTCAAGGCTTGGTTGACAAATACTAAACTTGTCTCAAAATTGAGAATGGTTCTACATTTGTAAGGTTACCATTCTCAAACAGAACAGATAAATTAAGTCTTGAGAGCAATCCATAACTGATGGATTGTAAACTGTAAACAATCTGAGCTTCTGCCACATAAACATTACTGTCAAACTACATACAAGTCACAAATATAAAAAACTAGAACTAAAACCATCTGTTGTTCATGCAACCGTTATGTTTGTCCAAATTCATCACACTTGAGACAAATTATTAGTGTAATTGGAAATAGCAAATTTGTCTCCCAGAATACACACCAAAACTACATGCACTACCTTTCCATCATTCTGATTTGTAGCTTTAGCCTTTTGAATAATTGTACACTAAAAACAAATTCAAACACAATTACACATGATTTGTAGGAATATTTGTACAACTTACGTCTGCGACTTGAGAAATACACAATTTTGTTTTAATGTGTGAAAGAAGTTGTAGACAAATAAGCAAATTCTATTCGATGAGAGAAAGCAACTCAAGCAAAATTATAACTAGAGACTACAAGAATATTGGACCAAAATGACTAGGTTATTTTTCTAAACATAACTATTGATGATTTTTTTTTATTCGATTGATAATTTTATAAACAAAAATAAGCAAATTCTATTCGATGAGAGAAAGCAACTCAATCAAAACTATAACTAGAGACTACAAGAATATTGGACCAAAATGACTAGGTTATTTTTCTAAACATAACTATTGATGATTTTTTTTATTTCGACAAATTAAGTGATAGATCATCCAAATACTCAAAGACTATCCCTTACTCTTCATGAATATAAATATGTTTATTATAACATTCCTAATAACTGCAAATTCCATCTCACCACACTCATTTCAGTGACACCACTTTTTGTAGATGTTGTTTCTTGATCGCCACACATCCATACCCATAAAGCATAGTTGATCTTACAAATATATTGTAATACTTTCATTTTAATATAATGGATAAAAACAATGATCACATAACACTTCCATTGTTCCTCTCCATTTTTGCATTTCCATTTTAACTCCACAAAAAAAATTATTTACCATCATCTCTTTCTTGTGAATAGTAGATCCGAGATAACATTTATACGTCATTAAGAGTATGAAATCCTAAAAAAAAATCCAAAGAGAACATTGAAATAAAGAACATAATACACTCATAAATTATGCACTAAAAATTTACAGTTCGAAGTGAATTTTCCGTAAGATCCCAAGTTTACCAGTGTCACTGACTTTCCTGATTGCTTTGTTCTTGGTGTCTGCAACATAAATGTTACCCTTATCATCCACCGCAAGTCCCTTTGGATGATTCATCCTTGCTCCCCGTGGCTTCCCATCAACATGACCAGTGTATCCTTCTGCTGAACCAGCAACAAGCTTAGGCCTGCTGTCTGTTATTTTCAAAATGTTCAGTTAATAATCAACACATAAAGTTGTCATGACAACTAAGAGACATTAATATTCCATGAACTATTAATGAATATAGGAGAGACCAGAACAATTTTTTCAACAAGCACTTTCATGGTAAGCTTAGAAAGAAAAAGTTTCTAAAACAAAAGAATGTGATGAACAAAAAGAAGATAATGAATCAAGCTTCAACATCATTTTTTTATATTGGTCAATGATAATAAACCAATTTAGGGTCATCAAATTCAATTTAAGCATCGCTATAGTTAAATAATTCATCTTTAGCAAAATTTTAATCACATCCTTATAGAATCTAGAAAACTATCTCACACAAAAAGCAATTTATGTTAACCTTTTCAATGAATTAACAATAATACCAACAGATGATCAGATACATGAATTCAGCAAATCTAGCCAGTTTATGATTCTAAATGAAACTCATGAAATCTGATGGTTTAACAAACAAATAAATTTATAACTGCACAATGAGAAATTGGATGAGAACTAAGCAACAGTTATCAACTTGACCACACCTAAGATATAACCCATTTGAACAGCATGCATCAGAGTTCCAGTAGAAACACAGATAATACCAACAGGTAGATGGTGAACAGAAGGAAGTCACGAGAGAAGGTACCAAGACCACCACCGAAGTGAATGAACTAAATTGTAACATCAGTAAATTATCAGCCCTATAATAGAAAGTTTTGTGACCACAAACTCCTCATAAAAGAAATGGCTCATTCCAGCAATGAAACAGATTATAGGCATCACAAGATGAATGGAAACGAAACACCCACATTTAGACAACGGCAGAGAAACTCTGTAAATGTTGCTGTTCAGGGAATCCAAGACTAGGAGATCCCCGCTCGGCATGACTCCAACAGAGAATGGCTCGATTCCAAGTTTGCTTCCATCAAACACGGTCTCCACATTGTACCCGCTCTCAAACTTCACACTCGAACGGTTCAAGATCGCTGCAGAACGGTCGCCCAATCAAAGAAAAACCCTACCGAATAGCTGAGAGGGGAACGAGAAACGGTAGAATGGTAAGGAATGCTACCGTTTCCAGTAGAAGGCGTCAACGACCACAGACGTCGCAACAGAGCCGACAAGAGATTGGAGACAAACGCACTAACCAGCCCTGGAGCAAGGAAGCAGACGAGATTGGAGAACGAAAGATGTTGGAGAGAAAAAACCACCGAGAAAAAGCAGCAGCACAACTTGCTTACTTGCAGGGGAAGCAGCAGACACGCTGCAAAACCCACCGGACAAGACCACCAAGAACAGCAGCACCATCGCCTTCTTCTTCGCCTCCTCCATCTCCTCCCGATTCACCTGGGAGAAAACCCGAAAGGATACAGAATGAGCCTCCACCTACCAATCACATGACACGACTTGAGAAAGGAGTCGGGAAAAAAACATCCAAACCAGTTCTTGATCCGCCTACTCTCCGATGACGAGGAACAAAAAGAGGGTGAAGAAGAGGCCTGCTGCGGCCTTCATCTCTAGCTTTCCGTGGATTCCCTCCAAAAGGACAAGGAGACAAAGGGGTGTTCCCCACTCCGCTTGTAGCGGCCAAAAGAGGCAGGCTAAAGGGGGGAGGGGCATTAAGGAGGGAAGAATCTGGTTAGGCCGCCGATTAATGTGAGCTTAATGGCCGCCGGTTCACAAGCCAGCATGAACGCCTTCACCTCCTCGGTCTGCAAAAGTTTTGCGAGACAACAGGTGGACCGAAAGCCTCGATCGGTGTCTTCGCGAGTCTCGAGAGTCATTGGGTGCCTCGATGTTTTCCTAATAATACTTTGTCATACCCTCCATCATCTTTTTCTTATGCTTCGTTGATCGCTGCTCGACGGTCACGTGAGACAGTCATGTCCATTCGTGGGCCCCGTCCAGCCAGACTTGGGTTTGGGCCCCAACCTGCTCTTCCAATGGGTTCGCCTGGACCGTCTCCGGGTCGAAGCCTGAGCAATTAGGACAATCGATTCCTTTTAATTTGTTGCGTATTGTTTTTGTTATCACTAGTATACACGTTAATTAATTAATTAGTCGGAACCGTTTGCTGACGGGATTCTCGGAGTGACGCCTTCGCATACCATACCGACCTCCTCTCTCCTCGATCGTCCATTCACTCCCTCACTCTACAGCTGTTTCCATCCCTGCCGTTGATCTCATCGCCCTTTTCCCTATCCCCAACCGTGCTGTGGGTGAGACGAGAGGAAGAGATACGTATCTTCCTTCGGCGCCCACAGAGATGGACTCGGCCGCTCGCTTTCCGGCTCCGGAAGGAACGGCACTGGTCACCGCGGACGAGATGTTCGCCAAGCGCGGCTGTTGCTGCTTCCGGATGCCCTGGCCTGGCACGCGGGCGCGCAAGGCGGCGGAGCGGCGCGAGTACGGGGGAGGGCCTGTGACGGGGCGGTGGTGGTGGAGGCGAGGAATGAAGGTGGTCATGAAAGTGAGGGAGTGGACGGAGATCGTGGCCGGCCCCAGATGGAAGACCTTCGTCCGGCGGTTCCGCCGCCGGCCCCGTCACGGCGGGTTCGGATACGACCCCCTCAGTTACGCCCTCAACTTCGACGAAGGGCTGGGCAGCGACTCCGACGGCCACAGCGTTAGACGGGGATTCTCCGCCAGGTACGCCACTCCGCCGGCATCGGCCACGTCGTCGATGGATCTTGGGGGGCCCAACGACGCGCCGCCGTTCGTGGGCGACGCCCACCGATGAGGGTGATTGGAGACCGAAAGGGATGATGTTTTGTAGGTCTTTCATGCGTCTTGGTGGGGTTAATTAATCTCATTTTCATATGTTTTCTTAATACATTCTACAATTATATGAGAAAAAAACAGTTATTTTGCCCTTTCCGATAATATATGTTTATATTTATGTATACATTAGTCTCTTGACTAGCCTAAATCTTATACTTTGTTTGATCTAACCCAAGAATCGCGACTATAATGCACCTAAAAAACACTTTTTTATAGTTGTCTCATTCCTATATATTTCTTAACCTAAAATGGAATAATATGGAATAAAATTAGATACTAATTGTTGAAGTCTTAATAAAATTCAATACATTTATTGGAAAATATGGTCTAATTACACACTAAAAAAATCGACAAGCCAGTAATCAAGATTAATTAATACAGAGAATGCATATATCCATATATATATATATATATATATATATATGTGTCAAGATACAACCTAGTTGAAATAGTTATCACTACTAAAACATGAATATCTAGATAAATAGATACTATAAAATTTATTTACTGGTGGTAAATTAATTAACATTTATCACTGCATTTTGAAGAAATATACTTTCATTTTGAATAATTCATCAAATACGTTCATTATTAAGTACATGTTGGAGTACTATACGTACAAAGCTCTTGTATATGTGACTCGCTGTCGAACCGGACCGAGGCAGTGCTGAGTCGAGAGACCGATCCTCGGCCAGATCTGAGTTCGCTGTATGCGTCGGACTCAGCCCTATATCCGGCTCCGAGTCAACGCGCGAGGCCAGGGCAAAGGGGCGAGCGACGACAGGACGCCACCGAGTCGAGGAGACGAACCCCCGATGGCGAGACGGCAATCGCCCAGACCTCCCGCGGTGCTCGATCCACTCTTCTCTCCGGTAATCCGAGTCGATCCAGGCTAATTCTCTTCCCTCTACGAGTCACATTTCTCGTATCTCTTATGTTCCGTTGGGATGATGATTTCTGTTATTTAGGGTTTGTTTGTTCGATTGGGTGCTTAAGGATTTGTTTCGTTATATGTTGGGTTAGGAACGAAGTAAGTCTTCTTTGTTGGGAATCTGATGATGAAAAGGTTTGTAGAAATTCGAAATCTCTTTTGTTTTTCCATTGTGGAAAGAAATGATGCTGCTTTTGGCAGCAAAAATGGATAATTGCTGTGGCATGTAAGTGGAATTAGGTGTAGTGCAGCTCAGTTATATCAGTGATTTGCTGTTTCCTTATCTGAATTCGAAGAGTAATGGTCATTCCAAATTTTAAAGTTTTCATGGTGAATTTGCTACATGGAAAGTAGGTTCATTGAAGTGCTGGAGTGATTCTAGCTGATTCTAGCATCTTCTTTAACCTTGGAACGTTCAAAACCGGGAAGATTCTTGAAATGAAATTCTGAATGATGGTTTCATAAAAAGAGTGAACCTGCAGTTGGTAAAAGTTGACTTTGCACGCAGTGTTCACGGTTATTTGAACATGAACATCATATTTGGTAATAGGGGTTTATATCAAGAGAGTTTGATCCATGAACATCAGGCCAGTTAATAAAAGGAAAAAAATTCTGGTAGAAATTAAGCTTTTGGATAAGGTGAGCCATAGCGCATTTGAAATTGTACCCCATTTTTGGTGCAGTAGATTGCTTATAATGGTAGGGACACACTGTTGCATGTGTTAATATATGATTATGATATATTAGTTTATGAGGTTAGAAGTGCAGAGTCCAAACATCGAACCCTGCTCCGCATATTCTAGAGGTTAAAGATGAAGATGACTTCCTTGAATTGAATTGTAGTTCTCAATTTCAGTTTAGCAGAATATCGACTAACCTATAGATTTAATTACTGATTGCAAGGTCTTACTTGTAGTTATCCTTATCAGTAAGACATTTAAGCAGCGAGAACACATCCCGGCAACCAATTATTTACTATTTTCACCAACACAAGATAATTAAACAAACATATATTTCGTCCCTGGTAGTTAGCCTTATCTTCATTCTCGATGAGTGTTTATCTCATCATTGCATTGTTTTTCTCCCAATTGGATGCTTTTGTAACCAGGGCTGTCTTTTGCTGTCCAGGAGAGCATTGTGATCATTGACTATTGACTCACAATCTTGATTTCTAATATCGTGTTTAAGATTTGTGAAAAAAATGCAGATGCTTTTAGAGAAGGTTAGGTTGTTCTCATTACCAATTATGCTGATGCATTCTGCTTCTTAGGTTGCAAAAATGATTCTTTGGGTTGATCTTGCAATCACATATAATCCCTGCTGCAGACTGGTAAAATTATCGGAGTTTCTATTATTTGCAAGTATTTATTTGGTAGTTGCAAAATTCGCTTATGTAACAATCAGGCTTAGTTGAGGAGACAATTAAATTTTCTTCATCTTTCTTTATTTCTTTCATTCTTGATCTTTGTTTGCATGAGTTACGATGATTATATATGAATTGTGCATGACACAGTGAAGGCATCAAATTAATTGGCCCGATGCTTTGACTTTCTTAATTACCTTGAATTGTCATCCATCTGCATGATGTTAATAGTCATGCTGTTCAACATTTAGGTCTTTCAGTTCTTTGCACCTCCTGCCTTCTGTTTTCCATCCCCTGCTCCTTCTCCCTCAATTAGTAGTCGCTTATCTTTTTGGTTCAGTCTAATGTTCCTTTTCCTCTTGACTTATCAGTTAAAAGTGGTCTGAGGGAGAGTTTCCAGCTTCACTAAAGTGCTTTGATTTGAGAATGATTCTACTGTAATCTCTGGACAATTGACGGTTATTAGCAATTACAATGTATCATAATCCTACTGTTTTAAGCATTTGGGTTGCATATGATTGTTATCTAGTCCACTTTTTTAGAATGGTCTGTTATGGAAACATGTTTACAGATCCCACAATTCTCTATTTTCTGATGAATACAGGAGAAAGTTCTGCCGATGACGTTTCCATTGTCAGGAGTTGGTTCTGCATCTGTTACTGAAGAGCACCAATAAATTGATTTTTTAATTTTTCAGTCTCTTGGATGTTTAAAAATGCTATTTGCATTGCAGATAAATTGCACCCCACTAGCGTGTATCTTATAGGTAATATTACCTTTTGCTACAAATAGTGAACAAGAGCAAAAGTTACTTATTGCTGTTCATTGTTTGGTGTTAAAATAACAAACCATTTAGAAACATTCCATATTATGGTGTGTCAAAAGAAGTCTTTTAATATGTTTCGTTCTAATGTACTATATTATCAGAATTTGTCATGGAACTTCTACAAATCTGGATTCTTGTTTTAACAAGAATTGGAGTTGCATGTTGTCAGCATCACAAAACAAGAAAATGCTTTATTATGTCAGTCAAAACTCCATTCCAGTCCTTTCTACTCTTGCGGTAACATGTGAAAAAACCAGATTTGACTTCCTGTGCAGTCAGCAATTGCAGGAGTGGACATGTTGATCGCCCACATGTTTCTGTCATCTCCGGTACAGTGCATGCACTGTGCACCAAGTCTACTCCTCTATGGAATTCCTTCTCCTTCCATGGTTGTTGTCCTCCTCCATCTCTTTCAGGATGGAATGATCAAATGCTCAATGCATTTGTGATGACGATAACCTAGAAAACTCTGGCCACTCGATCATCGTAGGCAAAAGGACCTTCAATATGTTGGTCTTCCCTGCTTTTTCTCATCTTCCTTCTCTTGGAAAGCAGACATGACCACCACTAAATATGATGAAGCTAGCTTTTGCTGCATTTTGTGTCATCAGATCCCACTTGCTTCTTATCACAGAAGATAAAGCCTTTCATTGTATCTTTTATCAACATCTCATCCTATAAAGATTGCCTGCATGCACACTATCTTCTTTATCACTAACCTTTTGGTTGCAAGTACATTGGTATTAGGATTAACCCATTTTGAGTTTTTCCCCAGATAAAACAGTGAGAAGGGCTGAAGCAGGTGTGCCAAAAATGGTTGAAGAAGTTGCTCCCTTTCGATCAACAGGGTTCACTGACCCTGGCTGGGAACATGGTGTTGCTCAAGATGAGAAAAGGAAAAAAGTGAAGTGCAATTATTGTGGAAAGATAGTTAGTGGAGGAATATATAGATTGAAGCAACACTTGGCTAGAATATCTGGCGAAGTTACATACTGTAAAAAGGCTCCAGAAGAAGTCTTCATGAAAATGAAAGAAAATCTTGAAGGATATAGATCTAACAGAAAACGACACTTAGAAGATGAAGAGCAATCTTTTGATCTGCACTCAAATCATGATGATGAAGAGGAGGAAGAACTTGACTATAAGCAGAAGGGACGGGAGGCTAGAATTGCCAGAAATTTAGTTACAAGTATAACGCCTCTTAGGTCATTAGGATATATAGATCCTGGATGGGAACATGGTGTTGCTCAAGATGAGAAGAAAAAGAAGGTAAAATGCAATTATTGTGAAAAAATAGTTAGTGGTGGAATAAACCGATTTAAACAACATTTAGCTAGAATTCCTGGGGAAGTTGCATCCTGCAAGATGGCTCCAGAGGAAGTGTATCTTAAGATGAAAGAGAACATGAAATGGCATCGTACTGGAAGGAGACGAAGGCCTGAGACCAAGGAAGTTGCAGCCCTCTATATGCATCCAGAAAATGAGGATGAGAATGAGCATGCAAACGACATGATCAAATCAATACGTACAGTTGATGATCATGATGTTTCTACCAGTAAAACCATGCGTAAAAGATCCAGGGGGAGATCACCAGGAAATGGTGCAAGGGGTGCAGAACTGCCGTTGAAACAGATTGCCTTAGATTCTGTGCTTTCAAACACACAAAAAATTCGTTTCCCACTTTCCTACAAGCTATTAAAACAAAAAAGAAGATCCATTAGAAGAAGTCGTAAAGAAGTTCTTTCTGCAATCTGCAGATTTTTTTACTATGCTGCAATACCTTTCAATGCAGCAGACTCTCCGTACTTCCACAAGATGCTGGATTTAGTTAGTCAATATGGACATGGATTTAAGAGCCCTACAAGCAGATTAATTTCAGGTCGGTCACTCCAGGATGAAGTTCAAACTACCAAAGAATATTTTGTAGAAATTAAAGCTTCTTGGGCTACAACTGGTTGCAGTATTTTGGCAGATAGCTGGAGGGATGTGCAGGGAAAAACAATAATCAATTTCCTGGTATCTTGCCCGAGAGGAACATACTTTATATCTTCTGTTGATGCTTCTGATGTGGTAAAGGATGCAACATGTCTTTTCAAGTTAATAGACAAAGTTGTAGAGGAGGTAGGCGAGAGGAATGTGGTGCAGGTACCAAACTATTTTGTTTCAGTTATTTCTTTTTATTGATAATTCTACATACAGCAGGAAACTACACTTCCCGATTAGGATTTCCATTTTGCTGGGCATATGTGATTCATGCATCGTGATAATTCTAACTATTTTACAGGTAATTACAGAAAACACTGCATTCTATAAAGCTGCTGGGAAGCTGCTAGAGGAGAAGAGAAGAAGTCTATTCTGGACGCCTTGTGCTGCTTATTGCATTGATCAAATTCTGGAGGATTTCACAGAGATAAAATGGGTCAAAGAATGCCTTGAAAAAGGCCAAAAGATTACCAGGTTCATTTACAACCACATTTGGTTGCTAAATCTTATGAAAAAGGAATTTACAGCTGGTAAAGAAATTCTTAAACCAGCTATTACAAGGTTTTTAACTAGTTTTCTTACTTTGCGATGCCTGCAAGACCATCGGTCTGCTCTCAAAAGGATGTTCCACTCTAGTAGGTGGATGTCTTCCCAATTAGCCAAATCAGATGAGGGAAAGGAAGTTGAAAAAATCATCTTTAACTCGACGTTTTGGAAGAAGACACATTATGTGAATAAGTCTGTGGATCCAGTCGTCCAAATGCTTACAGAAGTTGGGAGTAACCGTACCTTGTCCATGCCATCAATCTATAATGGCATATACAGTGCTAAGCTTACAATGAAAGCAGTCCATGCTGACAGTGAACAAAAGTATGGCCCATTTTGGAGTGTTTTAGATAACCATTGGAATTCTGTATTTCACCATCCCCTCTACGTTGCAGCATACTTCCTTAATCCATCATATCGCTACCGACCAGATTTCATGGCGGTAAGAGTAACCCTCTGCTTGTTTAGGTTTTTGCACTTGTGATGCTTCTCTTTTGAATTTGCATTCTTTAGCATTTGTAGATTCCAGAGGTCATTCGTGGTTTAAATGAGTGCATCACTCGACTGGAACCAGACACTGGAAGAAGAATTTCAGCTGCAGCACAGGTGCTTGGTTGTGCTTTTGAGTTTTCTTAACCATTTCTGCCATAAAATTTCTGATCTCTAATGTTTATTTTGGGACTACTTTTTGTGGTCTGATATTCTTCACTGCAGATTTCTGATTTTGTTTATGCAAAAGCTGATTTTGGAACTGAGCTGGCGTTAAGTACAAGAATAGACTTGGATCCAGGTACAAACAACACAACTGATGATAAGCATTTGGGGCTGCATCAATCACAATTACCTTTGGGCATTAAAACTTTGTGGGATGCTATTGTCCTAATACTGCTAATGACATTCTATGATGTTAATTTTTGTTCTCTCTGTTCTGTTTTTGTTCTTCATCTGTGTTTTGTAGCTGCATGGTGGCAACAACATGGAATAAACTGCCTTGAGCTGCAACGAATTGCGGTTCGCATATTAAGCCAGTCGTGCACATCCTTTGGTTGCAAACCCAATTGGAGCACATTTGATCATACTCATGCTACGAGGCACAGCCATTTGGCTCAGAAAAGATTGAATGATTTTGCCTACGTCCACTACAACTTGCGTCTTAGGGAGCGGGAGAGGCAACTAAAAAGAATAACTGATGAATCAATATCTTTTGACAATGTCTTTTTGGAGAGATTGTTAGATAATTGGATCGTGAGCATTGATCAACCAGCTTTGCTAGACGATGAGGTACCCCCTGCCCTTTCATTCTGTCATTTCTTTGCCATAACTATTTGACTAAATTGCTTTATTTGGATATAGGAGGCTCTCTACCATAACGCGGAGCAAGCAGAGTCCTATGGGATTGAAATCAATGAGAATGAGGAATTCAACAGAGGGTCCAAGAAGACTTCCACAGATATAGCATTGCCTGAACTATTGGAGACATCAGGTGCTCATCCTGCTGGAGTGGGTGCCGCGACCGATGAAGACGACACCGATCTTGATTTCCTTGATGATGATTTGGATGATTAGTTCTTGTAACTGGCTTCATTGTGAGAATTGTGATTTGATTAGATGAACTTTAGATAACCAACATGAAATGAATCTTGATTGTTCTGGATAACTAAACAAGTGAGTCCATTAATGTAGTTTCATCTTGTAATATATGAATTGAATGTAAGCATATTACAACAGAGTTCGAAAATGAAAGACTCAGTGTCGTTAATTTGGCTTGTTGATTACAGCATTATTATTATTATTATTATTATTATTTTTGTATTCATACCTGCTGTTCACTAGATCATTCTTATTACTAATCATTGCTTTACGCCATCTGTATCCTCACCACTCGCGCCATTTTAGATTTCAATTCTTGCCTTGCACCATTTGTACTTATGTACTTGCAACTTGTGATCAATGGACAAAAAGATCATATGGATATTAAAAAATCAAGAAATCACTTTAAAATAACACATGAAAATATGTATATAATCTTCTTGAATTTAAATGAGGACAACCATCCCCTAGAAATATATATAGATACACTGGATAGATAAGATGAATTAACGAGGTTTAGTGGCGAGGAGAGGCACGAAGAGGAAGACAAAGAAACGCTACTAGACTTTATACGTACCTCCATACGTCTCTCATTGTCGGCACACACAGGTACTAAACACCTGCGCTGCTACGGCTTGTCATTTACACAGCTTCATGCATGCATGGCGGATTCCCACCGGCCAACCCAACCTCCTTTCTGTCGTTTTTGATGGAGAGGGAGGAATGAACTTGGTTTGTTGTGTCTGTGGAAGACTCGTTCGTCGACATGTTAAGGCCATAGTAGAAAGGACTGAAATGGAGTCTCGTTTAATTTGAGATGCTGATAGCATGCAACTACAATACACATGTTTGTAGAAGATGCATGACAGATTATTGATAATACATATGGTACATTAGAACGAAACGTATCCAAAAGACTGGTTTTGACGCATGCATAGATCTCCATCCTTGGCTACGAGAGCGATCCAAGTAATGGTCCCTCGCCGTCACCTGGTCGATGGTCTTCGAAGCGGGAGGCGCCGTGAGCTGATGGAGCCAGTCGGGGCCATCAAGGTTAAACTCTGCAAGTGTAATCTTAAATATCTTCTTCTCCATGGAGGTCCAGTCTCCATCAGTTTCGAACGGGTGGCGGCTATGGAAACATGTTTTCCGAAGAGTACAGGACGAAGTTCTGCCGATGATTTTTGCACCGTAACTGTTGGTTCTTTCTCACCCAACACCACTAATAAAATAGTTTTTAGACGGTATTAATAACTTGATATAAGATTTAATTGGATTCTGAATAAGATCATTGGCCAATGGTCCTAATCCAGTAATCTCTTCACCCTTCCTTTGCTCTCCTCAGGTGACCTCCTTGATTTGTAATTCTCCAATACCATTATTAGTCCTACAGAGGAGAAGGATGTAATCTTTCTGTGCAGATTTACGGAGGCTGCACGACGATTCAATGTCCTTTCTACTCTTAGGGGCATTGATCAACCGGCTTTCCAAGAAGAAGATGAGGAGGTGCCCTCCGCATGCCCTTTCTTTCTTGTCATTTCTTTGCTGCGACTTCCACAGGTGTAGCATCGCCTGAACCGTTTCGGACATCAAGTGCTTCAACCACCGATGAACAAGATGGCATTGATCTAGATTTTCTCGATGATGATTTGGATGATTAGTGCGTGTAACTGGGCTTCATTGCAAGAGCTCGTCACTTCATCGAGGAGGTCTTGCGCTCTTACGTTTACGCGATCTGTATCCTCATGACTTGCCCTGTCTTTGATTTCAATTCTGGATGTGTGCATATGTAGGGGGCGGAATCCATCCATGTTGTTGCGTGAAGAACTCGATACAGTCGCTGTTTGTGCTCCAAATACTGTTTTCAGTGATGATCTCGTTTATCATATCATTAAACTTGATCCATTCTGCCTACATTACCATCACGATCTCAACGATACGCCTCCTCATCAGCCAAATTCTTCATGAACTCGAAATACTGCAAACCGAAAACATTATGGTGCATTTTATTACAAACCTCCATTTCGAATAAGATTAACCATCTGTTTGGAAACAAGGAAAGATAACAAAAAAGGGATACAAAGGATTTCTAAGAACTTCTCCGGGTGTAAATTATATTCCACGGGCACCGAATTCTCTTGTGAGCAAGGAACAAGAATGGCAGAGGAAGGGTTGCATCATCCTGTGGTCTCACCAGCAGAAGACATGGTTTCTGAAACCTAGCATCACTCCTTTACTCTGATACCAGAAACAGTAGAGCGGAAGAGAGCCGCACGAGCGTGGTGCCTTGTTAGGAAGAACATTATTGCATGATCAAAAGAGTCTGAAGTGCTTCGACGACGATGCTCATATTTGGGCGATCATCAGCTTCATATTGCAAACACGAAGCAGCTATTTTGGCGAACTATTTCCAAGATAAGAGAAACAGATTAAAAAGATATACAAAAGCGATCAAGTTATAATTGACATAAAGATGCTTCTGTCATGCACTCAGATCAAACACTATTCGATAAGCTGATAACTAGTACTAAGATGGCCTGTGATGAGAGAAAAGCAGAGTAATCATACTATGAGGATCCATAGAACAAAGAGCTTAAGGAAAAGAATGCAATCGGTTAAATTAGCCATTTGCTAAACATATTCACATTCATCTGCACGTGATATTGATGATAAATGTATTTTGACCTCACACCAGATGTAATTCCTTGAGTGGCTAAAAAGAGAATCTCATCCATTTTATACAGGAAACTTGTTGATGTTTGGCTTCTCTTAGCTCCTACTATACCAAATGAACAAGAAGTGTATTGCTCTACAAATCACATATACCAAGCACAAAAAGACATGAAACAAAGACAACAAAAGTTCAGTTGATAACATGAGTGCCTCAAGAATGCAAGAGCAGTATGAAATTTCAAATGTTACCTTTGCAACAGACTCGTGAGGGTACTGTCCTCCCAACCTTTCATCTACGATTTCTGCCACCTCATCCTTAGTAAGTCTATTCGATGCCTGCACATGATTGTACAATTCACTAAGGGTTGGTTCCCTATGATTGAAGTGAAAAAAATGCAGCAGGAAGCAAAATGGAAGATTTTGACATTGCTAATAATAGGCAAAGAAAAAGGATGAAAAGGAAGTAATACATGCATACCCACGTCACAAGACTCTTCTGTCCTCGTGGTAAACTACGATCCAGAGGTTTACGGCCAGTTAAAAGCTCTAAAAGAACAACTCCAAAGCTGTAAACATCACTCTTGGAAGTAAGCTGTCCCGTCAAAGCAAACCTGCCAGCCAGGCAAAAACTTTGAACTCAAGCTTTCTGGATATGATTCATATTATAATGTTAAAGGTGCGGTTTTATTGAAGGTTAAACCAAGACTCAGCTGCAGTGAACCATAGTGGTTCATTGTGCCTATTTGACCTATAGTTGCTAAAGATCAATCTGATATGGATTTTGATTCATGTTTAGGTTGAACACCTGAAATCATATAGTATAAGTTTCAGCAACAATATAGTATAATTGCCTTTGAAGATTCATACAGCAGTTTGCTGATATAGTTCTAGCTGGAGACCATGGACGTACTAAAGATCCTGATAAATAAAATTATAGAAGATGACTAGAATCGACAAAAAATAACAATATTTATAAAAGAAGTTTAAAAAGAATTTTATTACTCAAATTGAAGCTAAAAACTGGCTTCAATGTGTTGCACATGTTTATTGGTAATAAAAACACACAATTGTATAAAAAAGATATAGAGTAACTTACTCTGGAGCATTATAAACAAAAGTTCCAATAAGTTGAGTGGACCGAAGATGCGAAGCCATGTCAGAGGCTTGATATGACAGGCCAAAATCACCTATTTTTGCGATATCATTATCAAATAGAAGTATGTTGCTGGACCTGATGTCACGATGGGTAAGAGGAGGTTTTGTTTTCTCATGCAGGTATTCAAGTCCTTTTGCAGCCCCTGTGGCAATTTTAACTCGTTGTACCCATGACAAAACTGGACCTGGCTTTGCCCCTTCGACACCTTTTTGTCCTGTGTTAAACAATCATATATTATTTTGCTTTTATAGTTCTGAAGGAGAAATTGGCAATGCTTGACAAGGGTTTATGTAAGGATGATCTTAAAAGCTTAGTGTCCTTGAAACAATTAATGCATTATGTGCCAACAATCAACAAACAGAAGTCAAAGGTACATCACATGTATGTAACACACAATGTAATATGCAACTTATGAACAGTGGACAAAAATCATATGGATATAAAAATTGAGAAATTACTTAAATTAAGATATTAAGATATTTATATGATCTTCTTGGAGTTAAATGAGGACAGCCATCTAAGGCAGAATGAATGTCCTAGAACGATGTATAGATGCACTGAATAGAGAATATTTCTTATCCTATCATTACTTACAAAAGATAAACCTATCTACAATCATCTAATAATCCTAACATGATGGAGACCTTTTGGGAGCACTAATACATGTAGTAACCTGCACTACTTAAGGTCCATAAGAATCAGAGTATGGGTAAATATTTTGAAGTATGGTGTGACTATTGCCAGATTATATCAAGAGATAGCTGCCAGCCTTCCAGTAGCATAATTTCAAGTATATTTATTATTACCCATGTTTAGATGGCATTTATGGTTTAAGTATTCTATTAAGGGTAAATCTAGTGGAACCCAATGGATGAGGCTACTGCCTATTGAAAGTTTGGGGAGAGTTGATGTCCACAATTTTACTCCTACGAGTAAAGAGACTATATGCATCACTCAAATCTTAATCACATAGGTCAAATAGGAGCAATCTTACCATTGCACCAAGACTGCCCTCAGCATAGATATTCTATCCAGTAGAAAATAATCAACGTAGAAAAAGATTGTCCTACCGACGATCCAACAAATAAAAAAAATAATTGCAACAAGTAAATTATGAGTTACAAGATGCAATCATCTTATACCATGTAGGATATCATGAAGGGATCCAATGTTTCCATACTCGTATGCAAGAATGCGTAGACTTCCATCAATACAGTAACCGAACAGCTCAACTAAATTTTTGTGTTGCAATCTTGACATCATGGATACCTGTAAATTCTTCTATAAGCGAATCGATAATATCAGCAAGACAGACAAGTCAATAGCAATGATCAACACACCTGTGCCAGAAATACTCCATCTGGCTGCTTAGTGGCATCTAACCTTTTTATGGCAGACTTATGTCCATTTCTCAGTGTACCACAGTAAATTCTTGCATACGAACTCTCTCCAACATAAGTTTCATTGCTGAAATTTTTTGTAGCTTCCTTTATTTCATCTACTGGAATGGCAGGAACTACAATTGGTTCCATTGTTACAAGTTGTGCACTGTTAGAAGCAAAATTTGGGGCATGCTTAGCACCATCATGACCTGCATCAACTAAAGTGAAAATTCATATCTGAATGTTGTGGAAATATGAGATGAGGAATCAAACGCTATACATATAAAACATTAACAGGAAGACTGGTCGAAGCCAGAGAAACTTCTGTTTGGTCATAAGGATATTTGGGACATGAATCATACCGTAAGCAAGAGTTTTAGAGTGAATATGTAGTTCGTGAAAATGTAGCTTCATCGGATTAGACTGACAGATATTGCAGAAATTACATACATACAAAATAAAGAATCATAACTTTCAACAGACAAAAAGAGCATGTACTTACTGTGACTTTGGCATTTAGATGAAGAGAAACACAAGCAACAAGGTATATCAAATACATTAATCAGCAGTTAAATCCTGTACAGGCTATTCAGTTCTAAGAAATATTACATTGTTATATGAATAATTCAGATGCAATGATATGGATTGATAAAACCAAGCCTAGTAAATATGCTTGTATTAATGTCGCATGACATTACCTGTTAAATTAGCAGCAGAAGGCTGCTCATACTTAGATGGTTTCTGGGAACCAGATTTTCTGAAAAAACGGAAGCACATTATCCTTTTTACTCAAAACAGCTGCCTCTGTCCTCAAAATAACCGTGCTTATTTCTAGAAAAGGAAAGAACTAGATAATCTCAGAAAGAATAGCAATTCAAATAAATGAAGGGCACTTCAGAATTCAAGACTTGTCATCAATAAAAAACAAACACATAAATAAAGAAATTAAAGCTCCTATATTTCTAAGATGGAGTAGGTCAAATTGTTTACTGGTACTGCACCATGACAATCATGCATACGATAAACAACCGAGAAATTCCCAAAAGCATGCTTGTCAGCTAACAGTTGGTCTCATTTAATCATCTAAATTAGTAATGATACTCACCTAACCCTAAGAATAGTCAAAGGGGTGCAATAGAAGCTATTGCTAACAAAATATGACCATCGTTGTTCTCTAATGACAGATTTGTATATCATGAACAAGAAAAATAAGGTTAATATGACAAATATGCTGCCTCAACATTCCAAGAATAATCTGAACCATTCAAAATGATGTGATACAGTTGAAATTGGTAAAAGAAAAATATTTTCCTTTTTAGCTTATAATTTCTGTGTTGGGAAACATGCTCTATGACATTGTACCTCTCTTTTCTTTTCAGAATCCATGATTAGGAAATTGTTACAGAGAATGAGAGACAAAGATGACAATGCAACTTTTTCAAGGTATACAACAGTGCATAAACCATTCACATCTAAGTTATTTACAAATATGACATAAATACTTGTATTCCATCATCAGTGTTAGTTCAATGGCTGGAAATGAAATGTATGTATATCGTTCTTTACACCTTTGATCGATGCACTTTTCTATTGACAACTCTTCGAATTTTACACAAGATTTCATTGTTGATGACTTTCCTGGTTCACACTTTGCAAACCAAGAAGTCATGGTAATGTTTCCACTTCTCAAATTTGTAAGGACAACTAAGAACACATTTACTTCAAACACAGAACATATTCATAGCAATCAATATGTGCTGTGTTTATACGTTAGAATCCAAATTTTATGACATCAAAGATACCATTTTTTTTTACTTTTAATGACCACAGTTGCCACTTATAAATAACAAATATACCCTCTCCCAGAAACCAATTGCTCAAGGTACTTTTCTTTCTTTCGTCCCTCATGTCATAATTCAGTCGCCAGAGCTGAAGATCCATAAGCAAGAATCAACAAAATAAATAACGGAGAAGGCATTGGAACTCAAAATAATAGCATCGATGATCCAGGGAATCGATCAGAATTCAGGAACCCTCGTTTCATCAGAAACAAAGGGAACCGCAAAGATTAAGTCTCACCTCTGCTTCCAGCGAGCTCTGGCCTCTGCCGGAGGGCGGGAGATAAGAAAATAGAGTCTGAGCACCGTCGAATCGGGCGGAATCCAGCGACGGTTCGCAAGGTAGCAGGTGGCGCGGGGGACGGGAGGGCGGAGAAGACGCTTCCCCTGAGTCGCAGGGAGCGAACTGAGAAGCGACGGGAACGGCTGGTCATGGGTGCGACCTTTGATTACCTTCTTTCCGTGGCCAGTACGCGTTCCCGTCACTCCCCGTGAACTAACCATCCATCGACTGACAACTCGAGGTTCAAGTCGACGGCCCAAGGCGGGGTCGCGACACCGCCCGTTGTTGACTCGGACGCGTTCCTCTTATTACGTTCCACGTAATAAAACAGGTGTCCGAGACCGTTTCCCCAAAACGTTGCTCGCCCTACGTGGGTCGGTTACACGTCTATCCGTGGGCCCCACCTAAAATAGGTCCGTGGCAGAGCGACGTGGAATGAGAAATTCTCCAGAAGGCCACTGACGGAGCGTGGCGGATGCGTGACGGCATCGGGCGAGTCAACCCTGGCTCTATCTCATCAAGTCGGTGTCGGAGGAGTCAACACCGGACCCACTTCGTCAACCCATGCAGCATAGCACAACAGGAAGGGATTTATTGCGGCGTAGGACGCCGATCTATTTATTTATTTATTTTTGACACCGATCGTATTGATTCATGTTAGAAGAATGTGCAAATCTTTGAATTAAAGAAATCACAAAAAAAACACAAAAAATCATAAAAGGCGAAAATAAATATTACAAGGGTTTTAAAAATGATCTCAGAATTACAGGGGAGGTCTCAACGTGCTGAGGAAAGATGAGATCAATATGCACACGAATAAAGACTACTGGGTCTTACCATCAGGTCTCGACCAAGGACAAGTTTCATTTTTTACTTACAATTCCAAGAAACAACATGGGATCAACTGATCAAGCATCTCGGTGCAAGAATTCTTGAGCAGGTGAAGTCAGAACTCAGAATGGTCATTTTCTCCTTTTCTTTATCTCAGTTTCTTAGAATTAGTAATTTTTAAGCTTGAAACAATGCATAGTTAGTGTATTTATGTGATATTATTTGCAAAGGATTTAATAGTGCTATAAATGAATTATCATATATTTGATCGAGAACCTCTAATCATTTTCCATTATATTACAAACGTGTGGAAACACGGAGTCTGCAGCGTTGAAAGGTACTGCGGCATCGAAAGGTATTGCAGAAACGACCAGCATTGTTGTTTGCAATCAACAACAAGTTATTCCTCCTCCCCTTCATCGACATGAATCGAGTGCAGATCAAAAGATTGCTCTTCATCTTCTAAGTATCGTTTTCTGTTAAATCTATATCCTTTAAGAGTTTAGACTTCTTCTGCAGCCTTTTTGCAGTACTATCTTTCTCGCAACTTCATTTTTTAGCACCTCCTTCGTCTTTCTCACAGCTCGATTTTTTTGGTGCTAACATTGTCCCATGGACTATGAAAAATTTACATAGGATGAACCTCACGCTAGAGAAAAATTCCTTCTCCAAACAAGAACCATCGATACACTAATATTATTTAATCGGAGAATTATCTAAGAAAAATTATTCATCCGGATGGAAAACGTTGAAACACTCGCTCACCCAACCATTAGTGAATTGGTGGTTTCTGTTTGGAGAAGAAGGATCTTCCTCCAACGTGAGATCTATCAAAGACAAACTTTTCACAGTTCATTACACATACTTTGTTTACAAGTGTCATAATGGGACAAAGTTAGCAAAAGAAAAACGAATTGTGAGAAAGGCTAAAGATAGTTAGTGGAGTTAATAACATTAAAAAAAAAAGGCTCCAGAAGAAATCTTCTTGAAAATGAAAGAAAATAGTTAAGGATATATATCTCAATTAGAAGATAATGAGTATTTTTTTTATTTACATTCAAATCTTAATGACGAAGAGGAGGTATAAGTTGTTCATTATAAACAGAAGGGAAGGGAAGGGAAGCTAGAATCGTTAGAAATTTAGTTACAAGTATAATACCTCTTAGATCATTATGATGGAAATATGATATTTCCAAAGGAGAGATCGATGATAAATAATTTGATCCTCGTTTAGCCCTAGAAACAAAAAAAAAAAACTTATAAAAGACTATTAAGTATTATTATAAACTTAGATTTAAACACTTAAATGACTATTAAGCATTATTATAAACTTAGATTTAAACACTTAAATATTTTGGGTTTTGGGTCAAAAAAAAAAGATTATATGACTCTATTTAAATAAGTAAAAGATATTATGGATTTATGATAAGATTCCTTTTAAGAGATGATTTTATTGAAAGAAATTTTTTTATATTTTTTCTTGGACCCTTTATCCTCGCCTATAAATATAGAGGTTTCTTCTATTGCTTGATAGTTTGATTTTGATGATTCAACTTATGTTACTAATAATATATAAAATTTTTTTATAATCTAAAAATTAAAAAATATAAAAGATTTGTCGTTATGATAAGATTCCTTTTAAGAGATGATTTTATTGAAAGAGATTTTTTTATGTTTTTTCTTCGACCCTTTATCCTCGCCTATAAATATAGAGGTTTCTTCTATTGCTTGATAGTTTGATTTTGATGATTCAACTTATGTTACTAATAATATATAAAAAATTTTTATAATCTAAAAATTAAAAAATATAAAAGATTTTTTAATCTAAAAATTAAAAAATTAAAAAAATCTAAAAGTGAAAATGATAACACTGAAACTTATCACCTTAACCTAGAGATGAGTCATTTGATAAATCTATTAGTGATACATTATATTCTTACTATTTCTAAAAGTTTAGTTTCACTATCTAAAATTAATAATTTATGATATTATCTTTCTTTTATAATAATAAATTTAATATATTTTATAACTCAATAAATTTTATTTTAAAAATATATATGAAAGTTTATACATAATTAATTTAAATCTTGAATTTATAAAGATATGGGTGATCTTGGAATCAAATATTGGATTAAAATATAGTTTTAATTATGAGAAATCTTTTATATCTTAGCACATTTTGGATATATCTTCAAATAAATAACTAAAAGATCAGTGAATGTTAATATTTTGATATATTTAAACTTATCTGATTTTAATATTTGTATAAATTGCATTAAGCGATAGTAAGCTACGGATATAAAAAAATATATCATAAATGTTCATATTGATATTTGTGAATCATTTCATATTTTCTATTTCGATAAAGAAAGATATTTCAATAAAGAAAAAATATATATTATATATATATAGTTGTATATATATATTACATATACTCTCAAGTATAAATAAATAAAATCGAGAGATAATTAGATAAAAAAATTAAAATTATAGTGATGAATTTTATGACAAATATAATAAGTCATATCATAATCCTAATCCTTTTGCTAAATTCCTAAGAAAGTGAAGTATTTATGTTTGGTATATTGTATGCCATGGCATAATGATATTATTTAAAAAATAAAATCATACTCTTATAAAGAAGAATTATGAGTTATTCCTCTATATTTAAGATGATGTGGGATGAAACTTGTTGAATCTCATATTTTGATGATGAAGTCAATTATAATTTGTTTGATCTAATCTTTATGTTGAGAAAAGTGTGTAAGATTAATTACGATAGCAGGTGTTATGCCGGAGTCAAGATCGAGATCACGTTGGGAGTTCGAGAGTTCGTCGAAAGTTCTGCCGGAACCAACCGAGAAGTCTAGGAGCTTGCCAAAGAAGCTTATCGGAACTTGCCAAGAAGATCGTCGTAAAGTCCAAGAGCTTGCCGGGAGTCCGTCGGGGCATTGCCGAGAGTTTGTCGGATGTTCATCGAAAAAATACCGGAACAAGAAGTGCTGTGATCATGTCTTAATTATAGCGTAAATTAAGTTAGAATTGGAAGGTAATCCCATTAACTTAATTAGGGGCCAACTGGGCCCTTAACAGGGTTCATTTGGGCTGGATTAAACAGCCCAATCAGCCTCTGAAAATATGGCCGATAGTGGCACTGCCTAGAAGACCCAGTCTCCCAGGTGGTCTGGGCGATAGTACTGCTAGCAGTTATTGCTGCTAGCGGTAATATCGCCCAATGTCAAGTGTAAGGCGGTGGTACCGCCCAGTAATGGCGGTGGTACCGTCAGGACCTCGGAAATATGGGATTAGACACTTTTTGGCTCCATTTTTGAAGCCATTGGGGCCTATACAAACCCCACTCTTTTTTGCATGAAAGGGCACAAAAGTATTGAGATAATCTTGAGTTGTTGGGGTGTAAAAGTATTGTAAACAAGTGCTAGAGTTCTCCTCCTCCTTTTCCAAGTTTTAAGATCATTCAAGAGAGGTATAAGACTTGTAAGAGTTCTCTCCTAAACCCGTGAAAAGGAGAAAGCGCTGTAAGAGTGGTTGGTCTTCACTTATTGAAGGAAGGCCTTTAGTGGACATCGATGATCTCGTCGGAGGACAAATCCGAAAGTGAGTGTAGGTGTCACATCCTGAATTATATATATATATATATATATATATATATATATATATATATATATATATATATATATATATATATATATATATATATATATATATCCACACATTTAGGCCAAATAGATAAACATCACTTTATTCATCATTCATAAACATTTATTACAATTCATTTATTACAATCCATTTATTTATCGAATCATAAATAAAAAGTAAACATAGTGATGTTAACTTCAAGAATCATCCAAGTGGCTCTCCACTGGAATCCGATTTAGTACTAGAGGGAGGCTGCTCTGAAAATAAAAAAAATAAAGAAAATTCAGCAACGCTGAGTAGGAACCCCAAAAGTCAACTAAAAATGTATACATAATCAAAATTCAATCAATCATCCCATTGGCGTATATCAAGTACCTGAAGGAGCACTCCCTCAACAGCGGATGGAGAGGCTTTATCCTACTGGATGAGTTTGTGTTCCCCCAACAGCGGATGGAGGCAAACTCATATCATACTCCCAACAGCGGATGGAGTGATGTCCCACACCCGCCAAAGTGGGGACACGTTCCTCCCAACAACGGATGGAGGAACCGTCTAGTCGCCACGTCTGACGGCCCGCTAATCCCCGAAGGGAATCGCCCTACCTGCTCTCGGCAGGAAAATAATATAATCTCACACTAGTCATGTCCATTTTGGGATGCAATAACATATTTAAAACGTCTCTTTCAAATATCATCAATATCAAATAATATAAATTAGCTCTCAATTGACTTGAACTCTAGTTTAATCGATTCAATTGAACTCGATTTACTAGAGCCTAACTGAACTGATCTCTAATCATTATTTAACTGGTCTGGAACCACCCTAGACTAGCATAATTTAGACTAGATTAAGTTCAATTTAGGTTAAACTAACTTGAATAAGTCAATCAATTCGGAATCACCCTGAATTGATCTAGACTAATCAAGTGTAGTTTAGTTCAATCAATATTTGAGCTCAAGTTCAACAATAATATTGAGCTAGATTGAGCCAGTCCATCTACTGGTCATGTGCATTATACATGACTGAGCATGCATTACACAAAACTAGCCCAGCCCTAGCTCATGGACTAGTCATGTGCGTCGCATGTGACCACCCATAATGGTTGGGCTGGGGTAGCCTACGGGCCAAGGCCTGACCCGTGGGTTGGGCCTGGCCTGTGAGCAATTTCATTCCAATTAATATTCAATTTCATATCATAGCATATACCTATTAACAACATAAATAAAAACATAATAATGCATTAACGAGGAGAAAAGCTTTAATACAAGGAAATAACGTTCTAAATTTGACTAGAAATCATAAGACATTAAAAGAGAGATTGGGAGATAAGTTTTAATACAAGGAAATAGCCTTCTAAATTCAAATAAAAATCATGTTTTCAATACATATAAAATTTCAACATATTCTAGTCATATTTTAATCAGAATAATATATTTTAAATTTCATATCAAAGAATATCAAAAAAGGATTTTAGATAACATATTCTAGTCTAACAAGATTTTAATCCAGACAAGATTAAAGATAAACTGTAATACAGAAAATATATTATATAAAACATATACCTTTTTAACATATTTAATTTTATAATAAAAACCTTAATCATGGGTCAAAGAATATTATGAAAACTTTAACTGATTACTTTAATACAAAAATTTTGACATTTAAAGAATTGATACACATTTTTCAAACTATAAAACTTTCAACATTTAAAGAATCAAAATAGAAGCTAAAACTTTTAAATTTAAGAAAGGTAGGGAAACCTACCTCTTGTCAATAGGGTGTAACTCCTCGTTCTCTTGTCAACAGGGTGTAACTCCTCGTTCCTCCCGCTGCTAGGCTCGACTAAGTGAGGAACGAATGAGAGAAATCCCTCCCCTTTAAATAGGAGGAGGTGAGCCTCTATTAAGGGAAATTTATTTTAATTTTTATATTTATTTAATATACTAACAAATATAATATCATCATATTTGGAATACTTAATAGTTATTTCCTTAATTCATATCAACAAACAATGAAGTAGATTAAGATTTCCTTAAATTATAATAACAAGTAAGGAAATAAAATCAATTCCTAACTTAAATATTTGATTTGATTACATTTCTCCCCTCCCATAGGAAATTTGGTTCCCAAATTTAGCTTACCTTAATAGAATAGATGAGGATACTGCTCTCGCATATCTTCTTCTCTTTCCCACGTTGCCTCTTGGTCTGAATGGTGTTGTTGCCAACAAATCTTTACCAAAGGTATAATTTTGTTCCTTAGAACATGTTTTTTTTCTTTCCAAGATCTAGGTTGGTTGTTCTCTAAAAGTGGCATCATCTCGTAGTTGTAGAGGTTGGTAAGATATGACATGTGATGGATCCCTGATATATCTTCGAAGCATTGACATGTGGAATACACCATGAATGCTAGCCAAAGCCGGAGGCAATACCAATCTGTATGTTACAGGCCCAACCTTTTGTAAGATCTCAAATGGGCCAATAAATCTTAGGGCTAACTTTCCCCTTTAACCAAACCTCATAACTCCCTTAGTTGGCGACACCTTTAAGAAGATGTGCTCACCAACTTCGAACTCTAGATCTCTTCGCCTTCGATCTGCATAACTTTTCTGATGACTTTGAGCTGTTAATAATCTTTGGCATATAATTTGAATATTATCAGTATCTTTTTGAATTAATTGAGGCCCCAAAAGATTCCATTCTCCTACCTCATCCCAATATATAGGTGATCTGCACTTTCTTCCATAAAGAGCTTCAAATGGAGCCATCTGTATGCTAGAGTGGTAACTATTATTATAAAAAAACTCAATTAGATGTAAGTGCATATCCCAACTCCCACCAAAGTCCAAAGCACATGCTCTTAAGAGATCTTCAAGAGTTTGTATTGTCCTTTCAGATTGACTATCAGTTTGGGGGTGAAAGGCTGTACTAAACTTTAACTGCGTGCCCAAAAATTTTTGTAGACTTCCCCAAAATTTGGGGGTGAATCTTGGATCTCTATCTGAGATAATGCTAACTGACATCCCATGATATCGAATAATTTCCTTAATATATAAGCTTGCTAGTTTATCCAATGAATACTTTGTTGGGAAATCATGGGGGCGACATCACATGCGCAGCGGAAGAACAAGAAAACAAAATCCCCGATTCCTAAAGAGATGTTCGTCATCGTGCAAAGATTGGTGCGCAAAATCCACGAAACTTAAAACTGCGTATAAAGTAGGTTGTGTTAACTAGGGAGATCATATATCCCTATTTCCTTGCAGATCCTTAGGAGAGGGTAAAGGAGGTCAAGCGTCCTCCTCTCTAGCGGTGATCCACACAGCAGGGTTGCAACGACGCTCCTCAAAACTCCAGGCCTGCCCTGAGGTGGAGAGGAAGAGGAGAATAAGAAAGGTAAGCAAAGGCTCTAGCCTATGAGGCTCTGAATCCCTCATATTTATAGAGATCCCCTGTCAAACCCTAATGGGTCCTCCCTTAGTGGATATTAGATCTGCATCCAATAAGACAAGGGCTCCGTTGGATATCTCATATCCGAACCTCTACTCATCACAATGCCTACCATATGTGTGTGACCCTCTAGGCCCAATATCGAGCTGGCCGTGAGTCATACCTGTCAGAACTCCTTCTAACTCAGTGAATTATTATCTCTGTAATAATTCACTCGACTCATCGACTACGGACGTACTAGGCCACTATGCCATAGTCCTCAGACGATACAGGGGAATCCAATCCATTGGACCTGTCTGTTCTCAGTTACCGTGTACCTATAATCTCTCATTCATCTAATATCCCAGAGATCGTATATCGAGCATGGTGTTGTCAGACCCATATGGTTTCTACTCGAGTTTCGCTCTAATCGGATTCTCCCGGAGAACTCTTTCTCTCTCAACCCGAATGACCCTGGCCAGGGATTTGTCTGAGCAAGAACACATGGGATATTCCTCTCATGACGCCGAGAGTGGATAATCCTCTATCAACACTCAATAGCCCTCGTAAGGTCGACTACCACTCCCAATGACCAGCTATACTAGATCTGGGACAGCCAAACCTATAAGTCTGGTATCAAAGAGTGGAGCACTCATACAGGACATCCTTGGTGTCTCAAGTCTAAGGACCAGATACACCACTAGGACTACGGAATCGCTATCTGACAATAAGGCATCATCAACCATCCAGCATTCCGTAAGCGGATCAATCAGTGAACTCATTCTCCAATGAGCACCTGTACTGTATCCCTAGTGTCCCTACACGAGCAGCTATGAGACTAGCTACATCCATCATATGGACGGGTATACAGCACACCAGTCTATCCGGTTATCACGATGTCCCTCTCAAGTAACCTATGACCGGGATTATTTAGGATATGTGTTTAAAGGTGAATCGATCTCATTATCGTGATCTCATCACGATCCGATTCCCATTGCACAAATCCAAGGACATCACAATATATATGCACATATGCAATAGTTATAAAGTGATATACGCCAAAATATAATAAGCAAAAAGGTTCTGTATCAAGTCACACGTGTCATCACTCACGTGATTGGCTTGTTGGGCACCTATGACTAGCATACTTCTTGTTAATAGGAAGGAAGTGAGCAGATTTAGTAAGTATGTCTACTATTACCCAAATTCCATTATATCCTTTCACAGTCTTGGGTAATCCTGTCACAAAATCTATAGTGACTTCACTTCCATTCAGGAATCGAAATCCTTTGCAACTTTCCCGTAGGTACTCGATGTTCTATCTTCACCTGTTGACATATCAGACATTTAGAGACAAACTCTGCTATATCTCTCTTCATACCACGCCACCAATAGTTTTGGCGTAAATCTCGATACATCTTAGTAGTCCCGGGATGGATATTAAATTTTGATCTATGTGTCTCCTCTAATAATTGCATCTTTACTAGATGGCTTTCGGGAACACAAAGTCGATTGTGGAATGTAATAGAACCATCTTCGGCTTGGAGGAATTCAGGTCTAGAACCTTGAGCTATTTCCATAACTATCATTTGAAGATATGTATCTTCCTTCTGACCTTCTTTAACCTTTTCCACAAAAAATGATTGTGCCATCAAACACATAAGAAAACCTTTATTTGTCTATGATAAAAGTTTAAGTTTTAAGTCTGCTAACTCCGTCATCATAGAATTCCTTTGAATATTCATATAGGCTACAAGACTATAGGTATTTCTGCTTAAGGCATCAGTAACTACATTAGCTTTCCCAGGATGGTAGTTGATATTAAAATCACAATCATTTAGAAATTCCAACCACCTTCTTTGTCTCATATTTAAATCTTTCTATGTGAAAATATATTTGAGACTCTTATGATCTGTGAAGATTTCGAAAGTCTGTCCATAGAGATAATGCCTCTAAATTTTCAGTGCAAAAATGATAGCTGCTAGTTCTAAGTCATGAGTAGGATAGTTCTTTTCATGAGGCTTTAATTGTCTCGATGCATAAGCAACTTTCATCTCGTTTTGCATTAGAACGCAACCAAGCCCTTGTAGTGAGGCATCACTATACACTACAAAACCTTCTCCCCCTAAAGGAATCACCAAGATAGGAGCACTGGTTAATCTCTTCTTCAATTCTTGAAAACTTTGTTGACATTTATTATCCCACATGAATTTTATGTTCTTTTGTGTCAACTTGGTCAATGGTGCTGCTATTTTTAAAAAGCCTTCTATGAATCTTCTATAGTATCCAGCCAAACCCAAGAAGCTTCTAATCTCTGAAACATTCGAAGGCTGCTTCCATTTTATCACAGCTTCAATCTTGTGAGGGTCAACAGATATGCCAGCACTCGAAATTACATGACCGAGAAACATAATTTCATTGAGCCAGAAGTTACACTTGCTTAACTTGGTATATAGTTTCTCTTGCCTTGGGACTTCCAGAACTGTCTTAAGATGGTGTTCATGCTCTACTATGCTTTTGGAGTAGATCAGGATATCATCAATGAACACAATTACAAATTTATCGAGATAAGGGTGGAACACCCTATTCATGAGGTCCATGAAGGCAGCTGGTGCATTTGTTAGTCCAAAAGGCATTACTAAGAATTCATAATGACCATATCTTGTTCTAAAGACAGTTTTATGTATATCTCCTTCCCTTATCTTCAGTTGATGATACCCAAATCTCAAATCAATCTTTGAGTATACCTGAGTACCTTGAAGTTGATCAAACAGGTCATCTATTCGGGGAAGAGGATATTTATTCTTTATGGTCACTTGGTTGAGCTATCTATAATCGATGCATAGTCGCATAGATCCATCTTTCTTCTTCACAAATAGGACAGGGGCACCCCAAGATGATACACTGGGTCGAATAAAACCCTTGTCCAAAAGCTCTTGGATCTGTTTCTTTAACTCCAACTCAATTGGTGCCATTCTATACGGAGGTTTAGAAATAGGTTCAGTACCAGGTAGAAGATCGATTGTAAATTCAATCTGTCTATTTGGTGGCAGTGCAAGTATATCTTCAAGAAAAACATCTAAAAAATCCCGCACAATAGGGATGTCCTTTAATACTGGCTTCTTAGATTTTTCTCTAGAAATGAAGGCCATGTATCCCTGACATCCCTTCAGTAATAGTTGGGTAGCACTCAAGGCTGAAATAATAAAAGGAAACTTTTCTTGAATCCCAATGAACTTGAAAGGTGGTTGATCTGGAGGTGAGAAAGTAACGGTCTTTCGAAAACAATCGACACTTGCATAGTATGCTGAAAGCCAGTCCATACCCAAGATAGCGTCGAAATCTTGAAATTCTAATAGAATAAGATCTACTAGCAAATCGTGACTTTCAATAGTAATAACACAGTTTCTATATATCTGATCAACTATCAAAGAGTTCCCAACTGGTGTTACTACCATTAATGCATTATTCATTGTCTCACGATTCTTATGCAATTTCATAGCAAAATAGGGTGATATAAAAGAATGTGTAGAACCAGAATCAATAAGCACAGATGCTGGCATACCACAGAGTATGATGATACATTTAATAATAGATCCCGAAGCTTCAGCATCTTGACGAGTCAGTGCGTAGACTCTTGCCTGTCCTTCCTCTCTGGGTCGTAGTTGTTGTTGTCTAGTTGTTTGGGGTGGAGCTCAGCATTGATGTTGCTTCCGCGGGCAATCCTTTGACATGTGCCCCGGTTGTTGACAATAAAAACATACGCGTTGTCCCATGGGGCATGAGGTGGAAACATGATCCGTCTTCCCACAGAAATAACATCTTATAACAACTTGATTGCTAGGCGCTCCTGCTTGTTGATGCTCAAACTGTTTACCTTTTCCTTTCTTTGAGGGTCCAAAATGTGATCCCCCATACGTAAATGGTGTAGTACTAAAAAGTCGCTTTCGATCTTTTGCTTGTTGTAATTCATTATCTAATTTCTCTACCACCAAAGCTCGATTTAACACTTCAGCATATGTTGGTAAAATCAGTACTGCAACAGACTTTCTAATTGATGATCGAAGTCCCCTCTTAAAATGACGAGCTCTTTGACTTTCATTAAAAGCAATATGTGGAGAGAACTGAGCCAACTCAATGAAATGATGATCATATTCCATTACAGTTCTATTTCCTTAGTGGATGCTAAGGAACTCTTGTTGTTTCTCAAAGCGAACTGAATCAGGAAAGAACTGCTCATAAAATGCATCTTTAAACTGCTCCCAAGTTACCACATTACCTCCAGCCTCTAACATCCTCCTTTTTGAGGTCCACCAAGTGTCTGCCTTCCCTTCCAAAATGAAAGAAGCGAAGGGCACTTTCTGATTTTCCCTACATTCGATAGCTCTGAATGTCTTTTCCACTTGACAAATCCAACGTTCAGCAAAGATTGGGTCTGGCTTGCCCTCAAAAATTGGTGGTCCCAATCTCTTAAAGTGATCTAAAGTATTATTCCTACCCCGTGGAATTTCATCTCATTCCTCCTGACGCTCAAAGTATCCTCTAATAGCATTGAGGACTCTGTGTACATCATCTTGAGCATTGACGGGTGCTGGGGTGTAATCAAATCAAATATTTAAGTTAAGAATTGATTTTATTTCCTTACTTGTTATTATAATTTAAGGAAATCTTAATCTACTTCTGTTGATATGAATTAAGGAAATAACTATTAAGTATTCCAAATATGATGATATCATATTTGTTAGTATATTAAATGGAAATAATTTATATTAAATAAATATAAAAATTAAAATAAAATTCCCTTAATAGAGGCTCACCTCCTCCTATTTAAAGGGGAGGGATTTCTCTCCTTCGTTCCTCACTTAGTCGAGCCTAGCAGCGGGAGTAACGAGGAGTTACACCCTGTTGACAAAAGAACGGACAAGAGGTAGGTTTCCCTACCTTTCTTAAATTTAAAAGTTTTAGCTTCTATTTTGATTCTTTAAACGTTGAAAGTTTTATAGTTTGAAAAATGTATATCAATTCTTTAAATGTCAAAATTTTTGTATTAAAGTAATCAGTTAAAGTTTTCATAATATTCTTTGACCCATGATTAAGGTTTTTATTATAGAATTAAATATGTTAAAAAGGTATATGTTTTATATGATATATTTTCTATATTATAGTTTATCTTTAATCTTGTCTGGATTAAAATCTTGTTAGACTAGAATATGTTATCTAAAATCCTTTTTTGATATTCTTTGATCTGAAATTTAAAATATATTATTCTGAATGATTTAAAATATGACTAGAATATATTGAAATTTTATATGTATTGAAAACATGATTTTTATTTGAATTTAGAAGACTATTTACTTGTATTAAAACTTATCTCCCAGTCTCTCTTTTAATGTCTTATGATTTCTAGTCAAATTTAGAATGTTATTTCCTTGTATTAAAGCTTTTCTCCTCGTCTATCTTTTAATGCATTATTATGTTTTTATTTATGTTGTTAATGGGTATATGCTATGATATGAAATTGAATATTAATTGGAATGAAATTGCTCACAGGCCAGGCCCAACCCACGGGTCAGGCCTTGGCCCGTAGGCTACCCCAGCCCAACCATTATGGGTGGTCACATGTGACGCATATGACTAGTCCATGAGCCAAGGCTGGGCCAGTTTTGTGTAATGCATGCTCAATCATGTATAATGCACATGACCAGTAGATGGACTAGCTCAATCTAGCCCAATATTATTGTTGAACTTAAGCCCAAATATTGATTGAACTAAACTAGACTTGAGTAGTCTAGATCAATTCAGGGTGATTTCGAATTGATTGACTTATTCAAGTTAGTTTAACCTAAATTGAACTTAATTTAGTCTAAATTATACTAGTCTATGGTGGTTTCAAACCAGTTAAATAAGGATTAGAGATCAATTCAGTTAGGCTCTAGTAAATCGAGTTCAATTGAATCGATTAAACTAGAGTTCAATTCAATTGAGGGCTAATTTATATTATTTGATATTGATGATATTTGAAAGAGACGTTTTAAATATGTTATTTTATCCCAAAATGGACATGACTAGTGTGAGATTATATTATTTTCCTGCCGAGAGCAGGTAGGGCGATTCCCTTCGGGGATTAGCGGGTCGTCAGACGTGGCGGCTAGACGGTTCCTCCATCCGCTGTTGAGAGGAACGTGTCCCCACTTTGGCGGGTGTGGGACACCACTCCATCCGCTGTTGGGAGTGTGATATGAGTTTGCCTCCATCCGCTGTTGGGAGAACACAAACTCATCCCATAGGATCAAGCCTCTCCATCCGTTGTTAGGGGAGTGCTCCTTCGGGTACTTGATATACGCCAATGGGATGATTGATTGAATTTTGATTATGTATACATTTTGAGTTGACTTTTGGGGTTCCTACTCAGCGTTGCTGAATTTTTTTTATTTTTTTTAATTTTCAGAGCAGCCTCCCTTTAGTACTAAATCGGATTCCAGTGGAGAGCGGACCTTCCTCTACCGCTAGGTAGAGCCACTTGGATGATTCTTGAAGTTAACATCACTATGTTTACTTTTTATTTATGATTCGATGAATAAATGGATTGTAATAAATGAATTGTAATAAATGTTTATGAATGATGAATAAAGTGATGTTTATCTATTTGGCCTAAATGTGTGGAAAGATATATATATATATATATATATATATATATATATATATATATATATATATATATATATATATATATATATATATATATATATATATATATATATATATATATCCAGGATGTGACATGGGGCATGAGGGGCATTCTGCGAAGTCGGAGAAGCTGGCCCATAATTAGTGACAAGTGTACGGGAGGACTGGGTTTGCTCTACGATGCGTGGAGCTTCCAAGTTATTATTTATTTGAACACCTCTCCGAGTGCGTAGACCAATAGCATTACGACCATGAGCACCCCGAGTGACAAGACCACTAATTTCTGGAATTGACTCCATTACTCCTATAATAGGTTAAAGACAATCATCAGTTAGAGTCAATCAAGGGACCTAATACACCTACAGGCCCTAGACCATGCTTTGATACCATAAAAGATATCACATTATGGATATATATATATATATATATATATATATATATATCTTTCCACAAGGCCAAATAGAAAACATCACTTTATTCATTATTCATAAATATTTATTATAATTCATTTATAACAATTCATTTATTCATCGAATCATAAATAAAAAGTAAACATAGTGATGCTAACTTCAAGAATCATCCAAGTGGCTCTACCTAGCGGTAGAGGAAGGTTTGTTCTCCACTGGAATCCGATTTAGTACTAGAGGGAGGCTGCTCTGAAAATAAAAAAAATAAAGAAAATTCAGCAACGCTGAGTAGGAATCCCAAAAGTCAACTCAAAATGTATACATAATCAAAATTCAATCAATCATCCCATTGGCGTATATCAAGTACCCGAAGAAGCACTCCCCCAATAGCGAATGGAGAGGCTTTATCCTACGGGATGAGTTTGTGTTCTCCCAACAGCGGATGGAGGCAAACTCATATCACACTCCCAACAGCGGATGGAGTGGTGTCCGACACCCGCCAAAGTGGGGACACGTTCCTCCTAACAGCGAATGGAGGAACCGTCTAGCCGCCACGTCTGACGGCCCGCTAATCCCCGAAGGGAATCGCCCTACCTGCTCTCGGCAGGAAAATAATATAATCTCACACTGGTCATGTCCATTTTGAGATGAAATAATATATTTAAAACGTCTCTTTCAAATATCATCAATATTAAATAATATAAATTAGCTCTCAATTGATTTGAACTCTAGTTTAATCGATTCAATTGAACTCGATTTACTAGAGCCTAACTGAACTGATCTCTAATCCTTATTTAATTAGTTTGGAACCACCCTAGACTAGTATAATTTAGACTAGATTAAGTTCAATTTAGGTTAAACTAACTTGAATAAGTCAATCAATTCGGAATTACCCTGAATTGATCTAGACTAATCAAGTCTAGTTTAGTTCAATCAATATTTGGGCTCAAGTTTAACAATAATATTGAGCTAGATTGAGCCAGTCCATCTACTGGTCATGTGCATTATACATGACTGAGCATGCATTACACAAAACTGGCCCAGCCCTGGCTCATGAACTAGTCATGTGCGTCGCATGTGACCTGACCCATGGGTTGGGCTGGGGTAGCCTACGGGCCAAGGCCTGACCCGTGGGTTGGGCCTAGCTTGTGAGCAATTTCATTCCAATTAATATTCAATTTCATATCATAGCATATACCTATTAACAACATAAATAAAAACATAATAATGCATTAAAGATAGATGAGGAGAAAAACTTTAATACAAGGAAATAACGTTCTAAATTTGACTAGAAATCATAAGACATTAAAAGAGAGATTGGGAGATAAGTTTTAATACAAGGAAATAGCCTTCTAAATTCAAATAAAAATCATGTTTTCAATACATATAAAATTTCAACATATTCTAGTCATATTTTAAATCATTCAGAATAATATATTTTAAATTTCATATCAAAGAATATCAAAAAAGGATTTTAGATAACATATTCTAGTCTAACAAGATTTTAATCCAGACAAGATTAAAGATAAACTGTAATACAGAAAATATATCATATAAAACATATACCTTTTTAACATATTTAATTTTACAATAAAAACCTTAATCATGGGTCAAAGAATATTATGAAAACTTTAACTGATTACTTTAATACAAAAATTTTGACATTTAAAGAATTGATACACATTTTTCAAACTATAAAACTTTCAACATTTAAAGAATCAAAATAGAAGCTAAAACTTTTAAATTTAAGAAAGGTAGAGAAACCTACCTCTTGTCAACAGGGTGTAACTCCTCGTTCTCTTGTCAATGGGGTGTAACTCCTCGTTCCTCCCGCTGTTAGGTTCGACTAGGTGAGGAACGAAGGAGAAAAATCCCTCCCCTTTAAATAGGAGGAGGTGAGCCTCTATTAAGGGAAATTCATTTTAATTTTTATATTTATTTAATATAAATTATTTTCATTTAATATACTAACAAATATGATATCATCATATTTGGAATACTTAATAGTTATTTCCTTAATTCATATCAACAAACAAGGAAGTAGATTAAGATTTTCTTAAATTATAATAACAAGTAAGGAAATAAAATCAATTCCTAACTTAAATATTTGATTTGATTACAGTAGGTCACATTGACTGAACCACTCTAAAACTCGGTTTGTATTTACTTTGAGCAATTTACTTTTATAGCAAACTGCCTCTCCTCCTTATTATGCTTTTACTACGCCTACATCTCATATATGTTTTCAACTAAATACCTTCCGAGATTATTTTTAATCGTACGAAGATTTTACGAAATCGATGTTTTTCATTTATGTAATTTACATTACTACAAATCTCCTTAATCTTCTCTTACATTTTTATGAAAAGCTTTTAAGTTCAAATTAAAAGTAAAATCAAAACCATTTTCATCGGAATCGATTTTAATCGAAACAAAATCTTTTGAAATCATGAAAGTTTTCCACTGTATTAATTCACCCCCCCTCTTAGTGCCGCTCTTGATCCTAAAAATTGGTAACAGAGCAAGGTTCACTCTCGTTTGGTTTGAAACCCAAGAGAGATGACATTTATTAGCAACCAAGAGAGTCATTCAATTACACGTCCGCCCATGTTCAATTAGACAGATTACACATATTGGAAGACTAAAATGAGGATCTTCCTAATTTCAATGGATTTTAAATTATAAAATATTATAGAAAATGGGTTTCAAAAGTCTTATCTTCCAATGAACGATTGGAATGAGTTGGAGAAGAAGACTTTCACTTTAAATGCCAAGGCTATGAATGTCTTATTTTGTACATTAGATAAAAACGAGTTTAATCAAGTATCAATTTGTAAAATGACTTTTGATATTTGGCATACACTCGAAGTGACTCATGAAGGCATTAGTAGAGTGAAAGACTCAAAAATTAATATTTTGATGCATTCTTATGAGTTATTTCGAATGAAACCGAGTGAGACCATTGGAGACATATATACCCGATTTACGAATGTCGTCAATGGTCTAAAAGGACTTGGTAAAAGTTTCTCGGATTTTGAACTTATTAATAAGATTTTAAGATCCCTACCAAAAAGTTGGGACCCTAAAATAATGGTCATTCAAAAGGCCAAAGATCTAAATATTTTTCCTCTTGAAGAACTAATTGGGTCACTAATAACCTATGAAATGACATGTAAAGCTCATGAAGAGCTTGAGGACACCCTTCCAAAGAACAGGAAGGATATGACACTGAGAACACAAGAAGACAATTTGAAAGAAAACTCAAGTGATGAGGACTTTGATGATGATGTGTCACTCTTAACAAATAAGTTCAAAAGATTCATAAAAAGAAATAAATCTAAAAATAATACTAAAAATAAATTTAAACCTGAGAAAGAACAATTGATATATTATGAATGCAAGAAGTTGGGACATTTCAAGAGTGAATGCTCCCAAGCAAAGAGGAGACAACTAAAGAAGAAGGCTCTCAAAGCTATATGAGACGACTCAAGTGTTTCCAAAGAAGAGGACACCGAGCAAGTTGCTCACTATACGCTAATGACTATTGGAGATGAGGTAACAAGTTCATTAGATGTAAATTTAACTTTCGATGAGCTTTCAATTGCTTTTCATGAATTCTTTGATGAATGTAGAATCTTGAGTAAAAAGTATAACTCTTTGAAAAAGGAACATGCTTCTCTTATTAGCGACCTTGATAGAATAAAGATTGAGCATGAAAATAACTTAGCTTCCTACATAAAATGCCATGAACTAAAAATACTTCAAAAGGAAAACTTGTTACTCAAAGAAACCTTAAAGAAATTTGAGGTTGGTAGCAAGTCCTTGAACATGATCCTTGTCAATAAGGGTCATATTCATAAAAAAGACGGAATCGAATTTATGAATAGTTCTCACCAAAATCCAACCACCTTTATTAAAGGCCCTACCTTGCATGTATCACCTCATACCAAATGCAACTTTTGTTGTAAACTTGCACATGTTGCATGCAAATGTCCATTTAAGAGATATAGTCCACATAAATTGATTTGAGTTCCTAAAAGAACCTCAAATGACTCAATGCAATATGATAAGCTATGTAGATCGATTTTTGAGGTACCCAATGTCAAATTGGTACCTAAAAATCATCTCTTTTTGTAGATAAATGCATCATCATAAGCTAGGAGCAAGAGATGATACTTTGATTTTCGATGCTCAAGGCTTATGACTATAGATCCAAAATAACTCATAAAACTCTCTAGCCAAAATAATAAAAAGGGGATCATAAGAATTAAAACGGTTAGTTACAAAATGATACTTATAAGATCATGATGCAATAATTATTTGAAATCTTATGTAATAAACACTTGATCTTGATATCTCAAACCTAATAATTCATATGCATAAGTTCCCTTTCTCACTTCTTCTGGATTTCTAAATTTCTCAGATACATTCCCTCAATTTTTTTTTCCGGATCGAATTCTATCCAACAAGGTCATGAATTTGTTAAATTTCATTTTCAGACTTTTCTTATTTCTTTGGGTCATTCACTTAAATCATGATCGTATAGTGTACGCAATAAGCCATATGCATTTTTCTATATGAGTTGTTACGATGCTTGCGTACAAATTTTATATGGTGAATTATAAAATTACAATATGCGTTTTTTTTATATACGAGTTCTATATAATGTTTAAGTATAGTATGCATTTTATATGATGAATTATGAACGTACAATCTTCAATATGAATCTTCTTCTCTTATGATACGAATTTTACATGATGATGTAAATAAGGTTGTGTGCTTCACAACAATAAAAATCTTGCAAAATTGGAATCACCTATGACAACAACACACACCAATGTGAGCAGTGCTCACTGCCTATAGGTGGTGGCATCGCCCAACAGGCGATAGCACTGCCAGTTGTCACGGGTGGTAGGCGGTAGCACCGCCCAATTAACGGTGCCACCGCCCGCAACCTCTGCCCTATAAAAAGGCACTTAGAGCCAGCGGCAGAATCGACCCCAAGCCCTCCTACATTCCTTCCTTACACCTCTAAATACCTCTCCACCCCTCATTCTCCTTGATCCTCCTCTAGAAACTCTAGGAAACTCTCCTCTTCTTCAAATCCAAGGATCAATCTCAATCTTTCAAGAAGATCACTGCAAGGGTAATTCTCAAATCTCTTCTTTCAATTTATTGATAGATCTTGCCTCTTATGTATAGTTTTCTCATCATTTATATGTTTAGTCTCATGGCTTCTAGAAGATCCTCTAGGGACAAAGGAAAGAGGAGATTATATAAAAATTATGACTCCTTACTTTTCGATTCTAATCAACATGCCCTTAAATTTTCATCCACAGAGTTTATGAATGTTCATAAGGGTAAATATATTGGTTTAGAGGAACTAAGTGGCTTAGAACCCATTCAATGGTTTGCTAATCTAAATATTCTCCCAATCCTTCAAATAAGTGAACCCATCTACCCTAGTCTTGTTAGGCTATTTTACAATAATTTACATATAGATGAAAACGAAAAGGTATCTACCTATCTATTAGGACATCATATACCCATTACGGATAGAACAATTTGTAACATCATGGGAATTCTGGTAAAAGAAAGAGGGTGTTATTTTAGAGGATAATGGGATGAAGAAACAGTTGGGACTACTTACGTTGATGCCTTATGAACAATTTTTGGTAATCCTAACTTAACGATTCTTCCAAAAAGCTACGAACATTTACTACCTTTAAGCACCAAAATACTTCATCACATCCTGATAAGTATCATTCTCCCAAAATAATATCATCATAATAAAGTAAGCCAAATGAAATTATATACCATGTATTGGATTATGAAATGACATAATAATTGTTTTGGTTACCTAATCCAATAAAACATGATAGAGTGATCAAAAAGGGACATGAATGCTTCCATATGGTGGCTTAATCACAAGACTATTCCATGCCTATAATATTGACATTTCACCCAAAGAAGAAGTTATAAAACTAGATAGATTTAATATCATAAATAGAAATCTATTTCGACTGATACGATGTACATTCAGAAATGGTATATGGACTAGACTGTCTAGAAGGACTGATCCCCTCCAACCCAAAACACCAGGGTAATCAATCTCCTCCAACTAGTCCTTTTGAGGAATCACCTTTAGTAGAGCAAGCACCTCCCTCATGTATCGACGACATAGGGACTCGGATGGATCATTTTGAATAACGACAAGATCGACTTGAACAATGTCAAGATCAAATCTTAACTAAGTTGTAGTAGATTCACCGACAGTTTAATATTTTGTTTAAACATTTTAACTTACCACCACCTAAATGAGCAATCGATGAAATCTCTCTATTATATTATGTTTACTTTTATGTTGTAATCTTATGTTGATTACCTTGATATTTGTAATCTTGAAATGCTACTTACTTTGATGCAAAAATTTCATCGTGATCTCTTTTATATTGTAATCTTATATTGCCTATTTTGATGGTGAAATTCTGTGCTTACTTTGATGAATATATCACTCTAAGAATTAGACTTGATAAATCTTTTAACTAAAAAAAATTCCTTGATATATTCAACTTTTGGTATTTATAACCTGACGCATTATTTGATGATCATTTGCGAAGTTAGGAATGTTAAATTGTCCGAATGCATGAATTTGATGAATTTCTTTTCCGGACTATCTTCTTGAATGGAACTTTCATGAGTTTAATGCCATATCAAGTTTATTTCATATCCTTGCTCCATCATATAATAATGTTGGATACGTGGAATTCATTGACAAATGCATCTTTCTTGGATTTCACTCTTATGAATTTTTTTTATGAGAAATGGATTTGATGTGATCGTTCATGAAATTTTTTTTATTCTTTGACATGAATTCTTTCTTAATGAAAAAAAATTTTATATGAATTTTTTAGTATGAGATGAACACTTACAAGAGTGAGGATTTGATTTCACATGAATATCTTGATCCTTGTGAAAATTGAAGCATGATTTAATGAAACTCTTGTCATTTTTGACTTGATTCAAATCATTTCACAAAGTTGGTTTTTAATGGATTTCCTCCTTTCTTTCCTTCTTCATGTAAAGTCTTGATTGAAAAAAAGGGGAAAAGATGATGGAAGTTATCGCTTTAATGTTGATAATATTTAATGTTGAGAACTTTTGAATAATACCATATCATAAATGCTAGAAATATGATTGGTATTGTTAAATATAAATTGAAATATAGCATGAATCTTTATTGAATTGTTCTTATTTTTATTGATGACAAAAGGGGAGAAATGATACCTAGTAAATTGATGACAATGTATGCAATGCATCTTATTATAAATGCTTATGTGCTTATCATTTGAAATATATTGAAATATGGTAAAAACATATCTTATCATATCAAATTGATAAATGTCTTTCATATAAGATATCATGAGTTGAAATATGGCAAAAGCATATCTTATTAATCATTGTATATATGTAAAGATAAAAAAAAATAAGTTTATTATATTAGTCTTATATGTAGATTATATTTTATTTACGTGTAATAATATTAGTTTATTACACAAAATCAAGATATTTTTCATCAAGAATTTTAAAATAGTTAATATAAATAAGATAACTTATATTATTGGTATTAAAATTTTCAATAATAGATCTCAAAGATTACTAAGATTATCTCAATAAGTATATATTAACCTAATTTTAAAAAGATTTAGTATGTTGTTTTGCTCAGTTAATAGTACACATATTACTAAAGGTCAAAGATTTAGTCAAAACTAATGTTTCTAAAATAACTTAGAAAGTAATTAAATTAATAATATTTTATAGTTTTACTCAACTAGTGATACACATATTACTAAAGATAAAAGATTTAGTCAAAACCAATGTCTCAGAAAGAAATTAAATGAATGATATTTTTTTGTATATATAATTATAAGCCTATTATATATTTAAACCTATACGAGATAGATATTAATTTTATAGTTAGAATGCTTAATAGATATCAAAATAACTCAGGAATGGAATATTACAAATTATAAAGAAAATGATGAGATATCTAAATGAAACGAAAGACTTCATGCTCACATACAAGAGATCAAATTAATTTGAAATGACGAGATATTCAGATACTAGTTTTGCAAATAACTTCGATAGTAGAAAATTAATTTCAAGATTTATATTTATATTACTTAAAAGAATAATTTCTTGAAAAAATATAAAGCAATCATTTATTACATTATTAACGATGAAAGTTGAATTTGTGACATTTTTTAAGACAACAAATCAAATTTTATAGCTGTAAAATTTCATCTAAAGTCTTAGTATAGTCGACTCAATTATTGGGTCACTAAAAATATTTTATTTTATATTATAGCAATTTACTTATCTAAGAATAATAAGTACTTTAATGATTCCAAATATATCGAGATCGGGTGGTTAGAGAGTTTAAAAATAGTAAGTATTGATAGAGAATCTAAGCATCACTTTGATGATTGTTAATCTATTTACTAATACTTTATAGATTAAAATATATAAAAATATATTTTTTTATAATTAGACTTGTGAGCAACCCATGAAGATATATATTTAAGTGAATATTATTATTATTATTATTATTATTATTATTATACTTATCTAATTAAAGTTATTTATTTTTATTATCCTATTTATATTTATGTTGTATATTATATTCGAATGTGATAATAAATTATGAGTTATTATGGATTAAATTAGAAAATACTTTATAATATATAATTGTTATAACTCGTATTGATAGTCGAGCCTGATATAGTATTATTATACTTATTAAATTTATTAGCTTGTTTTAAAATTTAAGATTATAAAATTCTTTTCAAAATTTTTAGAATCCAATTGGATAAAATTATTATTAAATAAATTTATATATTTTTATTTTAAATTTATTCATATCTTGTCAATTAATGGATTATAAAAAATATTATATTATATGATTGTATTTAATTAAGTAAGATATATTATATATATAATTATTTCTAATTACAATCATCGATCAAAAAAAAGTTTTTTTTAAGAAATGATCTTGATGAAAAATGTGATGACATTACTTTTACAAATCAAATAAAAATTTTTTAAATGACATAAAAGGATACATAATCTTAATCTTGATATTTTATTATTTAGTTTTAATTTTGATATTAAATATTATTTTCATATAACGATGGCAGTGGTATATGATTATATAAAATACTTAATCTTCTCTTTATGCTGCAAAGATACATGGACCTCATATGGCAAACAAATGGCACATAGATGCACTTCACTCTATATCTGATCATTCTAAATCTCATGTAACATTAATTCATAGGAAAATCCAAGTCTCTGGAGAATATGCTGCTGAGGGACTTCAAATAAACATCCAACACATGCAATTCAAAACCTACGATGCCATAACAAATGCGGTAGATGCAACAATCTTATACCCACGGATAGACAGACTAGAAGATGACAGACAAAGACTAGAAGCTTGTTAAGAGAAAGCAGAACCATAAGCAGCAGCAATTCTCTGGTTATTATCACTAGATTATAAGATGACAATATTTGGTGATTTAAGCAGCTGGCTTCTCCCACTTGAGGGGCTTCACCACCTCCCAGGTGAAGTCTGGATCATCCCTGCCGAAGTGCCCGTAGGCTGCTGTCTTGAGGAACCTGCCATTGCCACCCCTCTTCAGGTCAAGGTTAATGGTGATCATCCCCGGCCTGAAATCAAAGTTCTCCTTCACTATCTCCAGAATCTCCTTGTCGGGGATTTTGCCGGTGCCATAAGTGTCGACAAAGACCGAAAGGGGTTCAGGAACACCGATGGCGTAAGAGATCTGGACGATGCAGCGGCGTGCAAGTCCATTGGCCACGATGCTCTTAGCTGCCTGCCTGGCGATGTACGCACCGCTGCGGTCGACCTTGGTTGGATCCTTGCCGGAGAAGGCACCGCCACCATGGGCTCCCCAGCCACCGTAGGTGTCGATAATGATCTTGCGGCCGGTAAGCCCAGCATCGCCATGAGGTCCGCCAATGACGAAACGACCAGACGGATTAAGGTGGAAGATGGTCTTCTCATCGAGATACTGCTCAGGGACGACAACCTTGATTACATGCTCCTTCAGGTCAGCAGCAATCTCGTCATTGGTGACGGTCTCATCGTGCTGGGTGGAGATGAGCACGGTATGCACACGAATGGGGACCATGGCACCGTGGTCATTGCGGTACTCGACGGTAACCTGGGTCTTACCATCGGGCCTCAACCATGGACAAGTTCCATTTTTGCGGACGTCGGTGAGGCGAGCTCCAAGTTTTGTAGCGAGGACATGGCTCAGGGGCATCAGCTCAGGTGTCTCGTCTGTTGCATAGCCAAACATGTGACCCTGATCCCCAGCGCCGATCTCCTCAGGGCGCTTGGTGAAATGGCCATGGACACCCTGGGCAATGTCAGGGGACTGCTGCTCAATGTTAACAAGCACCTTGCAACGATCTGCATCGAGGCCTACATCATCGGATGTGAACCCAATAGCACGGCAGGTGTCGCGGACAATCTTCTCATAGTCGATATTGCCCTTTGTGGTGATCTCACCAAAGACCATGACCATGTTGGTCTTGGTGCACGTCTCACAGGCAACCTTGCTGTCAGGGTCCTGCTCGAGGCAGGCATCAAGAACTGCATCAGAGATCTGATCACAGAGCTTGTCTGGGTGCCCTTCATTGACAGACTCAGAGGTGAAAAGGAAGGTGTCCTCCATTTTACCTAAAGTTGGATCCACATAGAGCATATATCAAGTAGGTAAGAAAGAACACTAAAGAAGAATAGCAGAAGTCAAATCTAGAAGCACAAAAGTCAGCCGGAAGCGAAACCTGCACGAGCAAAGTCCACGCAGGTCTTCAAGCAGAAACCAAGGTAGACAACAGGCTACAAACAAATGAAAGGGAGCAGTTTGCTCGATGACTTCAAAGAAAAGAACTTTTTCTTTCAGAACCAATGAAGACAATCGAAAAATCCACAGATCTAGCCAAAACAACGCGGAAATCGCAGAAATTGAAACCCTATCGCCACTACAACAAATACATTAGGATCAAACTTCGAAGGTACACGCAGACATCTACACCCTAAATCAGATCCATCGGTTCAGGGAAACTGAACGTGTTGAGGAACGAAACCAAGGCAACGCCCGTCACAGGAAATGAAAAGAGCGAGTTCACGAACGAAACCAAGGCAGCGCCCATCACAGGAAATGAAAAGAAAAGGAGAAACGAGATCTGGAGAGTCCAAGGGAGATTAGCTCACCAGATCTGGCGCCGCTTTGAGCTCTCTGAGGAAGACGGCCTCCCGAATGCTGAATGCCCGCATCGGCCCTGACCGGTATTTAAAGATTCGATGGCGCCTGTGATCGAATCGCGGCCGTCCGATTCGATTCGATTGGGTCACGCGGCTCACGGTCCTGTCTAGGTGCGCTCCAGTAAGCGGCTTTATCTGGGGCTTCACCTAACACCCACCTGGACCCACAAGCGCACCAGGTTCAATCGGCTCTCGGCTCATTCGGCTCCCTCACTGCTTACCGGCTCAGATCCCCATGTGTGTGTGTGGAATGTGGAACGCAAAACAGCCAAGACGTGAACCATTTGTTGCCACGTGGAGAGTAATCTATTAGGACTTTCAAACTTATAGAAAGGCGTGATGGAGGATTATAAATAATAGAGCATTATTGACAAAATTGTATTTATCATTTCACGGTTTCAACCTGAATTATCTATTCAGGTTGACTTTTTTTTTTCCAGAATCATTATTGACAAAAATGAGTGACTTTTTTTTTTCCAATATTTATCATATTCTAACTGATGCAATGATCAGATTTAAGTTTCAATATGTTGTTGGATTGATAAAGTATTTTCGAATTTCTGGTTAAAAAAATTATAATTAGAATTTAATTATTTTATAAATATTCATAGAGTTGAAAAATATTATTGAATTGCTACGACTAAAGTCTCCAACCAGCACATGGAAGCTAATGCTTTGGCTTAAAGCCAGCGGCTGCAGCCAGCGAGAGTGCCACAGTTTGACCTCCGTTGTCTACTTCACACCAACTTTGACTTCACCGGAAAGCTGGGATGATGGTAAGAGGAAGAGTATCAGAAAGAAGAAGTGGTGTCTTCACAGACCACTTTGTAGAATTGGCTTGCTCCGGCGTGAACTTCAATCCTACTCGGTGCCCAAGTTAGATGAGACACCAACTTGTGGTTTCCGGTGAAATCACACAAGGACGTATCAAAGGCTCCAAATGCAAGTTTGTGCCACAAGATCTAAATGAAGCTGAGGTGATGAGATGACTTGATTACTCGACCCACCAGTGGAAGCTGTAACTTTACTGTAATCTACATGTTTTAGTGAATAATTTAAACATACTTTGATCCAAATAAAAAATATGATGAGGCCATTGGAACAAGGCTAAAAATAATCTTATTTTTTAAGCAAATAAAAAATAAAAAAACTCCATTGGAAAAAGTAAATTTGATGCAAGCAATCAGAGAGCAATGACAATAGAGATTGGGCTCAAACACTACATTTTGGGCTTCGACCGGGTCCAACAACAACCGGTCCAATAATTTCCGGCTGGATCGGGTTAACGACGGTAGAAAACCATTGCGATTTCGTTGCCACCTGTTCCTCCCAAATCCCAAACCCTTGTCCGCGCGTCGGAGAGAGATCGAGGCGAAGAGCGGAAGGGATCGAGAAGAGCCTCGGTGGATATGAGAGTTGGATTCATGGTTGGGATCCTCGGAGGCATCCTCCTTGCCCACGCCGGCTATGCCACCATCCAATGTAAAGTCCTACCCATTCTTCTTCTTCTTATCTTTTGTTGCCGTGATCGGATCGAAATATGATTTGGTCCACACCCGATGTTTCGGATGTTCTCGCTTCAATTTCTTGTATCTGTTCTTACGTCGATTTGAAATATAGACAGAGGGATGCTGAAGATCGTGGAAGAAGAGTTCTCGCGTCCTCCGATGAACGTAAGATTCAGATCCTTTTCCTAGTTTCCTTTTTTATTCATGTAATTTCTCTTTGCGGTGATTCCTTTTCAATTCTAGTATCTTTGGATCTATGATGTATTTGATGTGGAGTTCCCATGGCTATGAATCATCGCTGTCATATTAATAATATTCCTTTTGATTTGGTGTTTATGGATCATCGGATTGTTCTCTTAGGTTGTGGTCGAGCTACTACTGGGGTTGGCTTTCTGCATATGGGCGGCTCTGGCGGCTCCTGCAAAATTTAGATCCATACATCCTGATTCTGAAGAAAATAGGTATTTGTGTATCTGCATGATTTAGATAGTTTTCATTCTACATCTTGTTGTGATTGGCAAATTCGGCAAGCTGCTTTATATATAATCTGCTCCAATGTAGTTTAGTCAGTACAGGAAAATTAAGCGATCATTGTCATGGTATATTGATTTAATATGTATAATTTTTTTACTCATAGTACCTGCTGGTACTTGATCAATATGTTTCAAAACTAACATTAGTTTGATGTTTCCTTTCATAGGCATTTCTTTATCTAGATATTAATATGGGCTCTACCAAATTTGATGCCATAGTAGAAATATAGTGTTCCAGGGGTTCATATGGGATGGAATCAGAGTGATGTGGCTAGGGTTGGTACTTATTTAAGATGAGAAAAAAATAAAGAAGTTTCATACTTGTGATTGCATCTGTTTGAGTATTTAATAATCCCACTAATGGATGAGAACATAAACAAAAAATAAAAGACAAACATAGAAAAGGAAAAATGACACTTAGATGCACCAGTTGGAAGGAGGTGATGGTTCAGAATCACCGGCTTACTTCGTATGTCCAGTAAGTTTCTATGGCTAGGACATATAAAATGCCTTTTTAGGAATGAATATTTTTATGCTTATGACTCTATTACAAATATGTTCTTTGAGTTGTCAGGAGGGAACCAATTTTTCCCCTCGTGCTCTTTCTCCAAGGATGATTCCTGTTCATCACAGCCTTCTATTATTTTCTCCTCTTTTTTGCTTTGCTTTGTGCCCTTTTTTAATTCCATATAGCTTAGTTTTTCTGCATACTACTCATTTGGTTAAACCAAATGTTCATGTTCCTACCAAAGATAAATTGGTGTAGTGTAAGATGTACTAAAGAAAGGAACTTTGTAGAGAGTCTTAAATTAAAATTAATTTTGTGCATATTATGGATCTGGATTATGGTAGATGAAGAATGAAAATGGAGATAAGATCATATTGTGATCTTGAGTGGTACAATAACTTCTGATGGGTTCGCTTCTTCAAAGTCTCTTCTTGCTGTATGGTTATTTAGAATTTTAGATGATATGGGACATTGGCTTACAATGGCTAAGAGAGGACTGCCACTTTGACCAGATGAGGTAAATTACACTTTTGTATATTGATAATTAAAGATCATGAAAGGTGTACTTTTCTGGACCGGTACCTCATATGGAGCAACCTGATGTCAACATGACCTGACATGTTTAAGTCAAAGTTATCAGCACCAGGTTGATTAAATCATATAGATCAGATTGCAAATGTCATGTTTCCCAAAGAAAAAAAGATAGTGAGAATTTGTACCTTACCCAGCTCAAAACCCTATTGTGTTTATTAAAACAGATCACTCTAAACACCTGATTTAGCTTCTTGACAAGCTTCAGCATACACGGAGGGTTATAGTATAATATCATCTGCAGTGTCTTGAATAATCTACTGGCTCAATATTGTATTGAGCAATTCGCTTGCTGAGAACACTGTACACAGTTAGAAGTGATGACAATAGAAGAGACAAACTCAGATATAAATAACTGTACTAAGATTTTTTTCCACGTTGACAATACTGTCTTTGGTTCCAACTTCTTTAGTCACATTATCTTTTTCCATTTAATCGAGTCCAAAGTTACGAGTTGAGTTTGACAAATGAAAAGGAGCAGGACTGTAAGTAGAAAAATAAGACATCAAATTACTTTTTATCTTTGCTTGGAAATTTAGGTTCCAAAGAAATAGTAATCTTTTAGAAGCAGCATCAGGCAACCGCTGATGATGCTTGATAATGTAGGTTGTCATGAAATTAGAATAATTAAATAGATGTTACTTATCGAGGATTAGTCACTATGTGCTTCATCAATCTGTTATGTATATTATTTCCGAGTCCAGCATAGAATATATTATCCTATCTATGATGTTGGTTGAATCTTGCAGTTATCATTGTAGAATAACTGTAGATAATCAAAACCATGTGCTGTAGTTGCAGTGTGTAGATTGCTGTCAAGTTTACAGGGTTTTTCTCTTACGGATTTATTGTATTGTGCCATGCATATCTAGTGGTTTAAATGAACAGTAATATGCATGCCAAATGACTTAAGTTGTTGTTTATGAACTATAAACTGCATGTTATGAATGAAGCAACCTTGTCAACTATAATGCAGTTGTTCCTCACTTTGCATCTGGTTTATAAAAATAGCATCTCATGCATGTGTAATGTCGCACATCCCACTTCGTTCTCAACTTTCAGCCTGCAATCGCGTAGACTTAATTAATTCATGGGTACATCAGGATGAGGTGTTCAGAATTCATACGTAAAAGTCATCTATCACCTGACAGTTGTGGCATTCATGAAAATTCAATTTATTCTATCATGGTGTCTATCTTGATACATTTCATGCTTATAGGAAGCTGTTTTGAATGTGAACTGCAGGATCGTGTCCTTACCAACAAACCTGGATTTCATGATCTTCAATCACCGTGGCAAAGTGTTTCCGTGTAATGCGGAGTACAAGTTGAAAAAGTAGGTCTTTTCCCCCTTAAGGCACGAGGAATCGGACCTCCTGTCCAGCTTCATCACAATCCACCTAAATCGGTGTGAGGTAGGTTTCATTCTCTAAAACATGAACCGTATGTTGATAATTTCCACACTTCGCTTCGTGTAGTAGTTTATTAATTTTGGAATGCCAGTGTGTCCATTGAACTTAGTTACTCGTGAACTTCGTGACATCCATAAAATTTCCTGTTCTAGTGAAGCTTTAGTTTATTTGTACGTGGCAGCCTAAACGAATATTTCTTTTGATCGATAGATGTTGCTTTGCTCCCATGAACTCCTGTAAATGGTTTTGATGGAGTGGCATCAAATCTAAACCGAAAGATGGTTCAAGGAGTTGATGACAAATCTTGGGATGTTTGTCAATTAACCTTGAAATCTCACTCCGATGTTAGAAGCCAATGTAGGTCGACTCTTGTTTGATAATTAATGGTTGAATTGAATCACATGAAGATTGAAAAATGTAGCACATAACCATGTGAGAGAGCTTATGCAATTTAAATGCCGTACGTACCTTAAATCTTAAAAAGTAAGTACAGTTTACGCCCGAGTATTAGTATTATATGAAGACGTACTCAAGTGCGAGAAATGCGACTGTATCAGATATTATCTACATTAATTCATGAGACATTTACTCCAGAACACTGTACTCTTACCCTGTTGTTCAACTAATTCAAGTTATCTATATTATATTCCTCCAGTTTGATCATCTCCTGCATCTCGTATAACAAACTACGAATCTGCATGCCTTGAGCATGAAAGCTCTCTCTGCCCGTCAAGAATTCATGAATCACTCCATCCAACTCAAGCCAACTGCAGCCTGCAACCTTTTTCACCTGCAAATCATTCATCTGCTTTCTCACTTTGCCTGCATCATCAGGTCGACCAACATCCTTAAGGATATTAGACATCAAAACGCAAGCACCACTGTCTCGAAGACCCGATTCAGTTATCTTTCTCCATATACGGTCAGCCAGTCCAACGTTCTTGTGAATTCTGCAAGCACTGATTAGCGACTTCCAGATGACCGAATTAGGCTCGACCGGCATGGTCTCCACAAACTCCACGGCCTCTTTTAGGCACCCCGCACGTGCCAAGACATCAACCATGCACCCGTAATGTCTTATGTTTGGTTTCAACCTGTAATGCTCCGTAAAGAGATGGAACAGCCTGCGCCCCTCCTCTACAAGACCTGCATGGCTGCAAGCACTTAAAATGGCAGTAAACGTGACATCGTTGGGGATCATTTGGAAGTCATCCTGCATTCTGTAGAACAGGTGGAGGGCATCTCTTCCACGACCGTGAGCTGCAAGGCCTGAGATGATGGAGTTCCAAGCTGACAACTCCTTGTGCTCGAGCTTCTCGAAGACGTAAATGGCATCCCCAATGCAGCCACAGTTGGAGTACATATCCACGAGAGCGGATGCAAGTACCGAGTCGACTTCTACACCCATCTTGTCCAAATAGGCATGGATCCATCGCCCCTGATCAAGAGCACCAAGCTCCGTGACTGCCGGAAGGACGCTCACAATGGTGACTTTGTTCGGCGGGACGCCCGCGACTTGCATCTCGAGGAACAGGTCCAATGCCTCCTTATACTGTGAATTCTGCACATAGCCCGAAATCATAGCCGTCCAAGTGACGACACCCCTCTGAGTCCTCATTCGATCAAAGATCCTTCGAGCAACCTCAACGTGACCGCATCTCAAGTACCCAGAAATCAACGAGTTCCAACAGAACTGGTTCCTCTCGGGCATCGCATCGAAGAGCTCCTGTGCAATCCCCAGCGACCCGTTCCTCGAGTACCCATCAACCATGACGCTCCAAGAGACCACATTCCTATCAGCCATTCCATCGAACACCTTTCTTGCAGCATCCAAATCCCCGATCCTACACAACCCCACGATCAAATCGTTGCAAGAGACGATGTCCGGTTGGGAGCATCGTTCGAACACCTTGAGCGCGTCATCACAAGCAAGAAACCTAGCGTACATCCTGAGCAGGGATCTCTGAACGAAGACGTCCGAGAGGAGGAGGCCTCTTTTGACAGCCTGCCCATGGAGCTGCCGCCCTTCCTCGGCAGCGCGGAAGCCGCAGCAGGTTTTGAACAGGGAAGGGAAGGCGATATGTTCAGGCTCGAGGGCCCCCGAAGAGAGAAGCCGATGGAAGTTGACGGTTGGGTCGGGAGGAGGATTGTTTCCTTCGGGTGCTCTTCCGGTTGTGAGAAGCGCGGGGAGAGTCCTCCCACGAACCCTTGTCGCACGAGGGCTTCCGCGTTGCCGTTGCGGGCGAGATGGAACGAACAGTTGATGCTGAGGCAATGGCGTCGACATGCCTCTACAAACCGCGGCTTGATATGTTGCGTACCTACATGCACACAGTAGTCCAGTCTCTTTATTTTGACGACCGAAAGGTCAAGTCAACGACACGACTGCATCACTATTAGCAGTGAGTGGCTTCTCATCTGGGCTTCGTTGGTGCGCAACCTTCTTATGTGGGCTTCTCAGCTGGACTTCTCCTTTGCATCACTGTTATGCAGTCACTTCTTTTTCTGGGCAGCTAACGCAATAATGAGAAGTTGAAGGATCGAGAGAGAGAGAGAGAGAGACATCTATTTTCATCTTGCCAATGATTTGCCTGTTTACCTTGCAGGGCTGATGGGGGTCCAATCAATCAAATCGTATATGAGCCGAAAGAGATGAGAGGTTGCAAGTTTCTGCGTGCAAATGAGTTTTCCAAAATGTTCAACAGATGTAACTTATCCTCGGCTGACAACTTTTTCACGTGGTGATGTTCAATCTTAACTTTTATGCTACTTTCTTTCTCTGGACGTTTGTCTCAAATGCATTGAATTGAATCATCGACTAAGTAACCTGAAAAGTGCATCGTAACGTAAACTCGTGGTTTAAAGTTACAATAGGCCCAATCGTAGTTCCGAAAGTATCAATTTCAATTTCTCCAAACTAAAAATTAGAATCGAATCATCTAAATTTTGATTATGGAATCAAACTGGAACAATCGATTCCGATTTAGATGATTTCGGTTCCGGTTCGAATCATCAATTTTCTATTTTTAATTAAAAATTAAAATAATATAATTTTATTTTTAAAATTTTAAAAATATATGTATATCTGTAATTCATAGAGGTGTTTATGCATAATATCTAACTTTTTTAATGACACATATGTTGATGATAAATGCAAAACCATTTTCTCTATCAGGCAGAGTGTGATGATGCCTGGTGGAAGTGATGATTTTAGGTTATAGTGATTATAATGATGATGATAATTGATTAGGGATGTTGGTGAATGCAGTGTGGGTGGTGCAGAGCAAAGGAGAAAAGAGGTGCATCCTCGACCTGGAAGGCCAAGATAAATAGAGAAAAAGTAGCCTCCTCGATGACACTTGGTAGCTTCTCCACTTCCAACTTGCAGAAACCGTACAGCATTTATTGAAACAAGCAATTCAATGTGCAGGTTAAGCAATCTGTCTGCAATCAAACAAGCTTTCACTACGACTCACAATGATTCAAACATGGGCCGAACGTAGGAGAAAGGACAAAGCGGCTTGTCGACCTCTTTTTCACATCTGTCAGCCTCATTTTTGTGTTGCTTTTGGCATGTTGCTTCAGGCGAAGGAAAGGCTTAGTGGAGCAGCGAATCTTGTCATCCAACTCTGCTCATCTCTTTCGACCAAGGCTTTGCTAATGTTCATGTACTGGGGGGCTGGCATGATGATACACACAGGAATGCAGATCTGCAGCAACATTGAGCATCTTGAGCATTTTATACGTACAAACTGAAGATGTTCGTCTAGTTCTGCAAGGTACGTGAAGTATGGATGGTTGGATGCTTGGATAAGGACAGCAAGAGTGAGGCTCTTCTTTCTTTCATGTCATGAAAGATGAGATGGATCGCAATCTCTTCCCACCAGTCAAAAGCTGTCCTCAATGCTTGCTTCCATCTTCTCAAAAGAACTCAAAAGCATTCTCCATTACCGAGAACAGATCCATCTGGAAAACCTGTGAGCTCTCTCGATGACCTTCATCATGCTCTGGTTGCACAACGGAGAGAGTATGCATCTCACTGGAAGTACTCTTGTCTTCCTTGTGGCCAACTTTGGAAGTCCACAGGTTGCCACTTGGAATTCCCTGTCCTAAGGGCATTATATTAGTGTCTCACGCCACACTGACTTCTACATTTCAAATCCTTCGCTGTGCTTCACCAGCAACTGTAATATGCCATGCGAGCATTGACCTAGTAATTAGCACTGGCATGCTGTGCACCATTCACTCACGCAATGATGCATGTGCAGATCCCCGTTTCTCCAGGAAAAAGAGATGCTAAAGCCGACGAGAGACACGGCCAATCGCGGTGGAGAAATCAGGGAGACAAAAAAGTATCCATCGGTCTATCGAGTTTGTCACGATGGCGATCGCGATCGCAATAATGGAGGTATTCTTCGAAGTCTGCAAGCAGTGCATTCTCCCGTTCTTTTGTTTAACTCCTACTCCTCCTTAAGGTTCAGCCTCTTCCCCTTCCACGTGCTTCTGACCTAAACAGCTTAGCTTGCAACATTCGCTTGATGAACATGCAATCATTTTTCTCAAGTCAACACACACACACACTCTCTCTCTCTCTCTCTCTTTCTTTCTATATATATATATATATATATATATATATATATATATATATATATATATATATATATATATATAACTCATTCGAGTCCCTTGTGATCTAACAATTCAAATCGATCCAACTTTGAGACTCTACCTGTGAAGCTTAACTATTGGGAAGCAGCAACCGGTACATGGCAACGTCATGGCTGAAAGAATTACGTAGAAGACGTGCCATCCGTTTCCTCCGTGCAATACGTAAGTAGATCACTAACAAGACGCTATGTGCTTCCGTTGGCAGCAAATACCAGCCCCACTTACAGAAGACAACGAGCAAGCTTGTTGGCCCCACAAGATTCATCCTCCCTGTGCAGGGAGCTGTCAGTAATATAATAATGTGGATAAACACCAAGACTTTCTGCAAGAACAACTAGGGTTTCTCTAACCATAGAGTTGAATCATCTTTCTTTGGCTTCATAAAGAACACGTCCCCGAAGCATTATTGGGCGGGTGCAGATGGACGCTCAGGGAAAGACGGTACGCAGTGGTTGCAGCAGGTATTAAATAAGTCATCTTGTTTGAGGTGGAGGATGGAAGGTTGCGTGGGATGAGTTCATGGCGGCTCAAAGGGTGGCGCGTGCGGATGCGATAAGAGTCGCTAACGACAAGGAAAACAACGTCAGAGGTTTTTAGGAACTGGAGAAGCAAAACCCATATGAGCCGATGACATTTTGTTTGCTGTTCCTTGTGATTCTCTTGCAAGTAGAAACTGGACGGTTTGTGATTGGAATGATGATGATTGAAATCACACATGAAGCAAACACCATGATTCTATCTGTAGAATATATCTCCTTGGCACCAGTAAATGGCAGCTCTGCAACTCAATCTTTTTACCCGCCTTTCACCTCTTGCATTGACTTGCATCATACCTAAAAGTTGAGCATTACTTCCAAGCAAGAAAGCTGAGGCATCACCATGGACTAGAGCTTGCAGAGGATCTGCACCTTTCCTACAGTGGAAAGATGGATGTCTTCTTTAGTAAAGATCTTTCTCTGAAGGAACAATATTGTCAAAGCATTCTTTACAGTGTGAAGAGTTAACATTAAGATTTATTTATGACATTTGAATTCAATAGTGTCGGGAGTAGGTCTACTAAGTCCTTGAGTGGAAAAGTAATAAGCCAGTGTGGTGTGATGGTGATGGAAGATTAGTTCAGTTCCCTTTATCAAATACATAAAACAAGAGCTGCTGCATGCCATAGATCATAAAGTAGCTAATCTTTTCTTTTTGGGGGGGGGGGGGGCAATAACCAAGTTGTCGCCAACTATATCATATCTGTCTCTCTTTAGCATATCCCGACGTCTATCTGATCTCTCATTTGGATCTCTTCGGTTTCCCTTAAGCTCCACTGTGTCTGCATGCAGGCAAATAGAATTTAAAGCTAAAGATTGAGCCTGAAGCTGTAGGAGAGGTCAGATATCTACAGAAATGTTCTTGTAGCATAAATTGACCTCCACCGGTTGACCTTTGGCTATGGGTAACCTAATCTGCCACAAGAAATAATCAGTAAATTTGACTTCTTGATCCGAAGCTAAAGACAAAAGTTAGCGAAGTTGTCATGCGAAAAGGAAAACTTGTAGGATGATGAAGCTTCACCGGAGGAAGTCTCAGTTAGAGGTGATCAAAGATCACGTCAGCCTTCGCTCTTCCACGCCCGGAGAGAAAGCTAGAGAGTCTTGGAAATTAGCTTTCTATCAGCCAACACATAGTCTCCCGACTTCAATAAATCATTTATGGCGGAGCAAACGGAAGCACACTATTTTCAAAAATAAAAATAAATAAATTATCTAATTATCACTTTTATTTATCTCACAATTGTTAATTTTTATGTTTCGAGTTTCTTTTGTTAGCTAGCTAGTTTTGAAAATCTAAAACTAATATAAATAAATGTCTTATCTAAACCAATGAGATCATTAAAAAAAAGCAATCTTTGAAGGTTTCTAGTAATAATTTTCTATTTTAGCTTTCGTCCTGTGGTATCATAGCCTTGCTCTTGGTGTTAGCATAGTAGGTTTGTCGTGTGCTTTATACTCGCTACGTATAGTGAACCTTGTGTATCAGAAACTTAATTTGCTAAGTACAACCCTATAACAATAATAGTGCTAGTGACAATGACATTATCGATCATGGTAGTGGCAAGTTTGACGATGATGACCTTCGTGATGGAGGTGATGATAACAACCCCAACAGTAATGATCGAGGAGTGCCATCCCTATGGGTAATGTTTGAAGTGCAAGAAGCGAGGATGACCTGAGAACCATGAGAGATTCATGATATGCTTGCTAACTTGGGTTTACACACTAATAGAGTTTGTGATAATGATAGGATCAATTGTGCAGAGTTGATGCTTATTGCTAGTCTAATCATCGACATGAGCCTGTAATTCAATGTAAACAACCAGCATATGAAGATGAATCAGACGAAGAAAAAGTAATTGTGGGCTATTACAGAACCAACCAAAGAAGAGGTACGGGTGCAATTTAATCTCGACACTTTCACCAACATGGTACTATCTACCCACAACAACCAACAATGTACAATGATAACTCAGAAAATGACAGCGAAAGATATAGAAGACACTAAGCACCACCAATATGATATAGGCTATTTAAATATTATCATCTCAAAGGAGACCTCCCTAAGTTAAATGGCTATCTCAGCATTAAAGCTTTTCTTGATTGGAGTTATGAAGTAGAGAATTTCTTTGAGGTCATGGATATTCATGATCACAATCAAGTCAACCTTATTGCATGCAAGTTGAAATGAGGTACAACAGCTTAGTGGGATACATTATAGAATAACCGAAGAAGACAAGGAAAGGCATCAGACTTGGCGGAAGATGAAACAACTTCTCAAAAGAAGATTCCTACACCCATACTATAAACAACTATTATTCCAATAATACAAAAATTGCATCCAAGGCACTTGATTTGTAACCGAGAGTATTGATAAAATCTTACGCCTTTCAGCAAGATACAACTTATCAAAGTTAGAAGACCAACAAATAACAAGGTATGTCAATAGACTAAATTTTGTAATTCAAGATAAAATATCTTTAAGTCTGATATGTATACCAGATGTAACTCGACATTAATAACTAAAATGTTGTTAACTCGACCTCAAATTACTACTTGGTAATTCTCTACTCTAATAATATGACATATTCTTAATAAAGAGAAGTAAGTTGTAACTAAGTCAATACAACATACAAATTAAGATATAAATACGGAAGGAATAATAAGGCAAGCTAAGTATATTTTGACTACCACAAATAATCTATATGCTCGACCCTTAGTTGGGAAGCCTTTCAAATGTTGGTCATCATTCCAACAAGTGTCATGCTTGAAAGACTATATGTTGGTAAATCTGGGGTGATATCACATGCGTAGTGGAAGAACAGAAATAAAAAATCTTAGATTTCTATGAAAAAATAGTATATTATCGTCGTGCGAAGATTGATGCATAAAAACTCACTAAATTAAAAATTATACGTATAAGAAAGATGTATTATCTAGGGAGATCATATATCTTTGAAAACCTACAAATTTGTGAGAGAGGATGAAGGAGGTCAATTGTCCTCCTCTCTAGCGATGATCCACACGACATGGGTTGGGAAGACGCCCCTCAAATCGTTGCTTAAATCTTCTCACTACACGCACTATGCAATAAAGAATAGGCCAACCCTTCTTGCTATCCACACACCCCAAATAGGGGTTGTTGGCTAAGGAGGAGAAGGGAAGAGGAGAATAGGAGGTGACAATTAAAAATGTATAGCCAATGGTCCTTTGGTTTTATCTTATTTATAAAGGACTCATGCCAACTTAACTCTAATGGATCCTCTCTATTTGGTACTGGATCTTCATCCAACTACCCAAGCCTTTTAGATTACTGGATCTCTACCTAATAATCTCTCATTGGCTCTTATCGGAATTCATCCATAGGATTCAATAATTCAGAATCTTATTGGATATCTATTAAGATAAGGGCTCTAGCAGATTTCTCATATCCGAACCTCTACTCGTCGTAATACCTATCATATGTGTATGTCCATCTAGGCCTAATATCGAGCTGTTTGTAAGTCATACCTGTTAGAACTCCTTCTGACTCAATGAATCATTATCTTCGTAATAATTTACTTGACTAGTCGACTATGAACGTACTAGGCCACTACATCACAGTCCTCAAACGATATAAGGGAATCCAATCCTTTGGACATATTTGTCATCAGTTACCATATACCTATAATCCTTCATCCATCTAATATCCTAGAGATCGTATACTGGGCATGGTGCTGTCAGGCCCATACTGTTTCTTCTCAAGTCTTACTCTTATCGGATTCTCCTAGAGAATTCTTTCTCTCTAAATTCAAATGATCATAGTTAGAGATTTATTTAAGCAATGATATATGAGATATTCCTCTTATGACATCGAGAGCGAATGATCCTCTATCGAAACTTAATGGCCCTCGTAAGGTTGGCTACCACTCCCGATAACCAGTTATACTAGATCTAAAACTTCCAAACTTATAAGTTCGGTATCAAAGAGTGGAGTACTCATACATGATATCCTTAATGTTTCAAGTCTAAGAACTAGATACACCATTAGAATGATGGAGTCACTATATGTTAATGAGGTATCATCAACCATCCAATATTTTATGAGAAGATCAATTAGTGAACTCATTCTCCAATGAGCACTTACGCAATATCCCTAGTGTCCCCACATGAGCAGTTATGAAACTAGTCACCTCCATCATATGGACGGGTATACAACACACTAGTCTATTCGATCATCTTGATGTCTCTCTCGAGTGACCTATAACCGAGATTATTTAGAGTCTGTGTTTAAAGGCGAATTAGTCTTATTATTATGATCTCATCACGATTCGTTTTCCATTGCATAGGTCCATGAACATCACAATACATACAATAGATAATATAAAGTGAGAAAAATATGAAATAAATAATAAGTAAAACGAGTATGTATCATGTCACATGTGTCATCACTCATGTGATTGGCTTGTAGGACACTTATGACTAACAATATCAACCTTGCAGATCATAAAAATGACTTTGATCAAGAAGGAGATGCCCAAGATGATATGATTGATGATATTGAAAATGCTAAAATAGTAAAGGAGGAAGGGGAATATCTCATGTGTCATGAGATGAATATCTCATGTGTCATGAGATGAATATCTCATATGTTATTGCTCAGACAAATCCTTGAATAGGGTCATTCAGATTGAGAGAGAAAAAGTTCTCTAGGAGAATCCGATTAGAGCGAGACTCGAGTAGAAAACCATATGGGTCTGACAACACCATGCTCGGTATACGATCTTTAGGATATTATATGGATGATGGACTATAGGTACATGGTAACTAAAGATAAACAAGTCTAATAGATTGAATTCCCTTGTATCGTTTGGGGACTACGACGTAGTGGCCTAGTACATCCGCAATCGATGAGTCGAGTGAATTATTATGGAGATAATAATTCATTGAGCCAGAAGGAGTTTTGATAGGTATGACTCATAGCCAGCTTGATATTGGGCCTAGAGGGTCACACACATATGGTAGGCGTTGCAATGAATAGAGGTTCAGATATGAGATAACCGTCGAAGCCCCTATCTTATTGGATATCCAATAAGCCCCTGAATTATTGGATCCTGTGGACGAGATCCAATAAAAGCCCATGAGAGATTATTGGATAGAGATCTACTAATCTAAGAGGCTTGAGTTGTTGGATGAAGATCTAATACCCAATAGGGGAGGATCCATTAGGGTTAAGTTGATAGGGGACCTCTATAAATAGGAAGGATTTAGTGGTTCATAGGCTAGAGTCTTTTGCTTGTCTCTCCTATTCTCCTCCCCCCTCTCCACCTCAAAGCGCAGGTTTGGAGTTTTGAGGAGCGTCATCGTAGCCCTGCTGTATAGATCACTGTTGTATCTATCGTGAGTTTCTCTCGAGTGGAGGGGATTAATACAGAGCAAACAAAAAAATAATTTCAAGGATTATGATGATTTCTTCGTCGGAGTCTATTTTCCTGCATAGGTTAGTTGTTAGAATATTTTTCTAGTAATAATTTTTTATTTTTATTTCCATCTTACATCATTATTTAAATCATATTTCTCTGGGTTAATGTAGAAATGAGAATTATTAAAAGAAATCTGTGTTAGGTTCATGTTGACTTCATCGGTGTTGTCGTACTAACTTAACCCAAAAAAAAAAGATTATCTTCTGTGCTTCGACTGTGCGCTTGTTTGATCCTATTTTGTCTCCTATCGATTCTGATTTGATATCAGTATAGGCTATTACGCAATAATTTTTGACTGCACGTATCAAAATAATAAAACATTGCTTAGCGAACACAGTTTGGCCAACTCATAATCGTTCTTTGAATTCATATATAAATAAGTTCGTAGAGGAAGATAAAGAAAATTAAAAGGAAGATGGAATCTGGAGAATGCCCCTAATAATTGCTTTAAAATACTCGATGTAAACCACATTATCATAATATCCGAGTGAGGCAGCTTCGTGTTGCATATAATTAAGAATTGGTACAACGAACTTTCTGTGGCAGTACACATATTTAGTTCCATGTGGCATGTTGAAATTTAATATGAGCATTAGTTTTAGGAGTCAAACTAAACGAATGGAAAACTTGAATCAGTAAATATGTCAGCTTTTCCATGAAAAGACCCTTTTTTTTTTTTTTTAGCTTTTCCTTAGGTTTTTTTAGTTGGTATCTCATTTTCTATCTTAAATATCTTTCGTCATCGTTAATATTTTTTTTTCTTCATCGTAACAATGATATTCTTGGTCACGCCACCTCCTCTTTTGGGTGGGCTTTGCCAATCACATTGGAACATCCCCACTTTCATGAGGTAGATGTTGATGTAGTTTGAGAGATGGTTAACGACATAAGAGATAAAGGAGGAGATGAGATCATAGAAGATGGTAAAATTAAAATATTAAAAGTGAGGGAGGGGAAAGAGGTAACCTTGAAAAGATTATGCTATTTTAGCTTTTAGAAGTCATACTAAAAATCGAGGAAAAAGAGACATTAGTTTTAGGAGTGAAACTAAAAAGAAGAGAAAATTTAAGTCGGTAAATATTTTAAGATGATACTTATCTTGAATAAATTAGTTTATCGACGATTCCATGAAAAATCTCTCTTTTTTAGTTTTTCTCTTGGTTTTTTTATTTGGTGTCTTATTTTCCTCTAGTACCTTAAATATCTTTCGTCATCATTAATATCTTTTTTTTTTTTTCATTTGTCATGACAATGATACTCTTGGTCACGCCACCTCCTTTTTTGGTTAGGCTTTGCCAACCACATCGAAATAGCCTTGTTTTCATAAGGTAGATACGAGCATAGTTTAATGGATGATTAAGGGCACGAATGATAGAGGCGGAGATGAGATCGTGGATGATGATAAATTCAAAACATCGAAGGTGAGAGAAAGGAAAAACACTTGGGTTAAAACAATAAAGTGGAGATAATAGGACGAAAGCAATAAGACTTTACGGAAGTAGGGAAACTTCGACGTAATCAATAAAACCAACATAGAGGAGGAGACGAAGGGCAAGAACATCATCATGGTAACAAAAGGAGAAATAGACATTGATGATATCGAGTGATATTAGGAAAAAAAAAAACATCACATAGAAAAACTGGAAAGGAGGGATATTATCGAGAGAAAAAATAAAAAAAGAGATTCTTTCAAAAACATCCTTGTTACTTATTTTTCAAAATTATCAACGATTATTTGATCTCAGTAGACATGATGTGATGGGATCCATACACCCTTATCATTTTCAAATGTGTGAGGCCGACAATTTTCGAGATGGTATTTGCTTATCCTACTCATCCCATGAATCATATACTAGGAATTAGGAAACATTATAGAAGATGGGTGGTGGACATATAAATCATGAATCATATACTCATCCCATGAATCATATATATATATATATATATGTATATATAATTTTAGAGATTAGAACATTTTTATATGCATGATTCCAAGCATAATGCTTGGGGTTTGGCAACCCAACCTACTAGCACTGGACATTATATTTATTAAAGGCAGTAGCTTAGAAAAATAAATGCAAGACATGCTTCCTGGCTTCTTCCACCAGCCAGCTTGTAATGGACTGGCAATGCCTTTGGAAAGCACCAAAAAGAAAAGAAAATTATTGTAGAAATCCTGACAATTCCCTCTCTCTCTCTCTCTCTCTCTCTCTCAAAAGAAGCATCCAGGAGGAGGAGGGATCCACCTCCACCCCTCCCACACCTCCATTCTCTCCGGTATGTACTCCTGGCTTTTTTGCACATTACCATCCCTAGTTTTCTCTGTATGCAGTCTTCTCGCCAGCATTTGAGCTCATTTTGAAGTTATAATATTGGAAGAAGCTTTTAGGCATTGATAGTGATGTTCACACTCTGCTTCCATTGACCACATTGCTCACTACTATTTGCTCATTTCACTTCTTAGCCCTCTCCTCCCTTATTTATTTGAACTCCTATCAGGCATTCTCAGTATTCCTCTGCTGCATATTTGGACGGTAGTCGCCTACTGCAATCCGAAAGGGTCGCCTCCTCTCTGTGCCCTTAGTATTGCCGCTGCTGGGCGTTGTTAACTGAGGTCGTTTGCTTCTGCAACTGATTCAGTGTGTCATGGTTTGGAATCTGAAACCCACCCTCTCAGATTTGTGAGTTTGGTTCATGTTGTTCTTTCACTATAAGAAGAGGCATTGTTCATTCTTCAGTTGAGACTTTGAGTTCTTTGCTCCTTCCTTATGTAGCCGATCTGTTTTCCCGACTCTGGAAGCACCTATATGATGTAAATCTCTCTTGGCCAAGCTTCCCGAGACATTTTTCACATCAGACCCTGGAATTTTCGCATCAGATCTTTGAACCACCTTAGTATTATTATGTAGATCCTGTGTCAGGAGAGACTGTGTTGATCGTTTGCTGCTGAAACCATGTAAATTTAGCCCTCTTATATTTTTGTTGGTTCACATCTGCCACCTGGTGGGAGGCTTCGTTACCTGTTTCCTTTCCTCTTTGTTCGAAAATCACTTAAGAAATATCATTCTTTCATCCGAGTCAAAATAAGCATGGAGGAAACTTTTGTGCCTTTTCGTGGGATCAAGAATGACCTTCAAGGAAGATTGAAGTGTTACAAGCAAGACTGGACTGGTGGTTTCCGGGCAGGCATCAGGTGATGACTGTATTATGCAAGATTATGTTGTTTCATTCCTTGTATAATCTGCTCATAAATGATTCATGGTTAAAATCCTGTTTTCAATGTATTTGGTGAAGCTTTAGGCTTTAGATTGCATTCATCACTGATTTCAACGTTATATGTCCATGTTCATGAATTTCAGGATTCTGGCTCCAACTACTTATATATTCTTCGCATCTGCAATCCCAGTTATTTCATTTGGAGAGCAATTGGAAAGAAGTACTGGTAAGAGACTAAATTCTTCAACTGTTCTTTGTTCCTTTTTTTTTTTTCCTTTCTTTCTGAAGTTGTTACAGGTGAAATATCAAAAAAATTATATGATCATATATAGATCTCGTAGTCACCGGCTTTTAAAAACCAATACTGCATCTTGGTTCTGGCAGATGGTGTTCTGACAGCAGTGCAGACTTTAGCATCGACTGCACTGTGTGGAATTGTACACTCAATCATCGGAGGTCAACCTTTGCTGATTCTTGGAGTTGCAGAACCCACAGTACTTATGTACACGTTCATGTTTAACTTTGCCAAGGATAGGGCAGATTTGGGTCGAAACTTGTTTCTGGCATGGAGTGGATGGTAAGCAATTTTTGTTCTCAAGATTAAATGAATGCATAGGTTGTTTAAATTCTATGATCAGGCATCAGTGTTCTTGTTTAACATTACAGGGTGTGTGTCTGGACTTCCTTCTTGCTATTTTTACTGGCAATCTTAGGTGCATGTTCTATCATCAATCGATTTACTCGTTTAGCTGGAGAGCTTTTCGGTTTGCTGATAGCCATGCTCTTTATGCAACAGGCTATTAAGGTAAGAATTCGAAGATCTTGTACTATTGAAGTAGACCTAGTACTGGACATGCTAGGTAGTGTAATCTGCAGACTAGATACTAAATATACTATTTAGTGGTCCTAGTTTCACCAACTTTTTATCTTTCCTTATTTAAACAATAATGATAAGCAATACTTGATTTTCGTTATTTAAAATGAGGCAAAGAAATAAACCATATTGTTATACAAAGACCCTCTGTGAAAAAGAAAGATAATATTGAGATTAAAAAACAAATTCTGTAAGTGAAAGTTGTTTTGACATCCCTCCCTCATTCCCTCCCTCAATAAGTAGAAAAGGTTTCGGCATGAAACATCCATCAATAACATCGGCTATGCAATTTAAAATATTTTATGAAAGTATTGGCTCTGCATTTTTTCTGGTGTTTGATGACTTTAAGATGAAATTATAACCATTAGAAAACATTGTATGAGTACTTTTTATGCCAAGAATGTTCCTGTACAATAAGAATTTAATGTACTTTTGCTCTAGGGGCTTGTTGATGAGTTCCGCATACCCGAAAGAGAGAACCCAAAGGCGCTAGAATTCATTCCATCTTGGAGATTTGCTAATGGAATGTTTGCTCTGGTTCTGTCATTTGGCCTTCTATTCACCGCACTAAGAAGTAGGAAGGCACGATCGTGGCGCTATGGAACTGGTATGCATGACAATTGGACTAAATATTATATAGCTTGTTTTCTTCTTGTATGTGCAAGGAATCTTGCCTCTTGAGCGGCTGGAGTTGGCCTCATTTCCTAAGACATTTTGAACTTGCAGGTTGGTTAAGAGGCCTTATTGCAGATTATGGGGTGCCCCTCATGGTCCTTGTCTGGACAGGAGTATCTTATATTCCTACTAGTAGTGTTCCAAAAGGAATCCCTAGACGCCTTTTTAGCCCAAACCCTTGGTCACCTGGAGCATACGAGAATTGGACAGTGATCAAGGTATATATGTTTATTGCTTGTAGACAAACATGAATCAAGTGTTTACTGTCATTATTTATCATTTCCTGCATATTTATACTTGCAGGAGATGCTCAATGTGCCCTTTCTCTACATTCTTGGAGCTTTCATACCAGCTACGATGATAGCAGTCCTATATTATTTTGATCACAGTGTAGCATCTCAACTTGCTCAACAGAAGGAGTTTAATTTAAGAAAGCCAGCATCATTTCATTATGATCTACTGCTATTGGGCTTCTTGGTATATTGTCTCCACCACTTTCTATGTTGCTTCTATTTTCCATGTAAAGAAACACCATAGATCTCAGCTTCTCGCTTAAAAATTTATTTTTGCTTTTGGACGGCAGACTTTATTATGTGGACTTATTGGAATTCCTCCATCTAATGGAGTCATCCCACAGTCGCCAATGCACACAAAGAGTCTGGCCACTCTCAAACATCAAGTAAGCTGCAAAATTTCTGCAACTTCTTAGGAGTTTTTAAATTGTAATTTTATCTATTCATTGCCAACTTTCTTATAATTTAGTTCTCCTCAGCTTCTTCGAAGTCGACTGGTAGCCACTGCACGCCAAAGTATGAGCCAAAATTCAAGCTTGAGTCAACTGTATGGTAACATGCAAGATGCTTATCGGCAAATGCAGACCCCTTTAATTTACCAAGAGTCATCTGCTCGAGTATGAGAAGCCACACTTTGTTGCTATTAAGAGTGACCAGACCTGGATTGACCTATTGATTGCAATTAATTGATCATGCAGGGATTGATGGAGCTAAAAGACTCGACTGTCCAACTTGCTTCAAGTATGGGAAATTTTGATGCACCAGTTGATGAGACGGTATTTGATATCGAAAAGGAAATTGACGATCTTCTACCAGTTGAGGTTAAAGAGCAGCGTCTAAGCAATTTGCTTCAGGCTATGATGGTTGGAGGGTGCGTTGGAGCATTGCCATTCCTCAGGAAAATCCCAACATCTGTTCTATGGGGATATTTTGCTTTCATGGCCATAGAAAGCTTACCAGGAAACCAGTTCTGGGAAAGGATTCTCCTGCTTTTCACTGCACCAAGTAGAAGATTCAAGTGAGTCTCTTGTTAGCACTGTTATTTAATCTCATCTAATGATATGCCTATTGCTGTTTTATATATTCGTAACAAATTTCTGTCTAACAGAGTGCTTGAAGAGCAACATGCAACCTTCGTCGAGACCGTGCCTTTCAAGACAATCACTTTCTTTACTCTCTTCCAGACAATTTACTTGCTTGTCTGCTTTGGAATAACATGGATTCCTATAGCTGGTGTCCTTTTTCCACTAATGATCATGCTTTTAGTACCTGTAAGACAATACTTTCTCCCAAAGCTCTTCAAAGGAGCACACCTTACTGATCTAGATGCAGCAGAGTATGAAGAATCACCACCCTTAGCATATAACCTGGCAGCGGTATGTTCATCGACTCATATTTTGATACTGATATATGTTTTTGGTTGTAGATTTCTGTACTTGACCATGCCACTTTTTCTTTGAGCAGGAGATCGACATTGCCAAGGGATGCTCCTTTGCAGAGAGTGGGGAGGTCCTGGATGACATAGTCACCAGAAGCCGAGGTGAGATTAAACATATGAATAGCCCCAAACTAACTAGTTCAAGCGGAACCCCAACAAACGACATAAGGGGTAAAACCAGTCCCTGGTTGTCAGACAAAGCCTACAGTCCTAGATTGAATGAACTGAGGCAGGATCATAGTCCTCGGCTTGGGGGACGAGGGCCAATCAGTCCGAGAACTGGAGAGGTTGGACCATCCAAACTCAGAGAAGGTGCTCGGGATTCCCCATCAAAGTAGTTCTGGGCAGGTTATATCAGTTTCCTAACATGTTCAGATAGATAATAACCGTGCCAAAGATAAAATCTGTTTCTATTTTATGTTCATTTCTTTGTGGCAGTTGTTGTAGCCTCAGAACTTTTAAGATCCTCCTACATGTCTACTTAAGATGAAAGCCTATTACCATCCATCCATTTTTTCTTTTTCTTTTTTTTTCGCTTGGTTTGTTTGTATTTCTTGACATTTGAGTATGATATTATTGAAATCTACATTGGCCGGGAAACTTGAACCTGTATATTGATGGTGTTCAGTTCCTTATTTGAGGTGCAGACATGCAGAAAGCCCATGCTTATAGTGTAAATGCTAAATTCTGATATGATCAGCAGTATTTGAACTCGGATTCTGCCTGTGATTTAATCACTGCCTATAATCAACCACATGAATGCAACATTGACGATCGCTCCAAGGTGTCTATTATGGTATCAACCATGCGAAGGGGAGACGACAACCAGGTAATTTGATGTGTCCATGAGAGGATTGGAGTAGCTGCAACATGAAGTGTTGATTTATTATTATTATTATTTCATTATAAAGAGTTGGTGTCTTTTACACTCATTCAAGATTCTCTTGCTGATTTCACATGTTTGGTTGTGAGAAAGCAGTCAAAAGGGGTGCATGTTTCAAGGGAAGTGCTCGCTACTTTTGTTTTGTTCACATGCAGAGCTTTTTTGAGTGTTTTTCTCTTCTGAAACAGAAGGAGATCCAAGTTGAGAGAAAGATATCATTAATGAGTCGTGGAGTAGCATCATCTTGTTGAGAGAAAGATTGCATCTCAAAAGTTTTTAGGACTGTGTTAAATGTCACATAAAGGAATACTAAAAGCCTGAAGTCAACATCTAAAAATAAAGAAAAGAGAATGGAAAGAGCAACATCCAACCTAAAGAGGTTGAGCATCCTTTCAAAAAGCCAAAGTAGATTGGATTCTGCACATTCTCTTGCTGCCATATAGATGATCATAGTGCACAAAGCCATGCTTCAAAGAATTACAAGTCTAATAGATCACATGATACTACTAATTTTAAGAAATCTGGGACTAGTTCTTCCATTCTGATATGATCTCAGCTACTGACAGACACTCCCAGATTGAGCTCCATCGGCAAAGAGCTCATGAGCATCTGAAAGTTAGAAACTGACAGCAAATGCTGCTGCCACCAATGCAAGGATGTCTATAAATCCATCATGCACCAGCAACCAAAGTTTGTGAAAGCTAAGCAAGGCGACATGATAAGGAGTGCTGAAAAGTAATGGTTGTGGTTTCATTTCAGATGACGAAGAAAAAGAAAACCCTCTCTAGTTGTTCACCACAAATATTTATTCTTTTAAAATTGTCTCTGTGACAAAGAAACCACACAGCTTTCTTTCAAGAACCCCATTCTCCTATTTGCAATCGTTAAAAATTTGGATCTCTGAACAATGTACGCAAGGAGAACAGATTTCAATTCTTTGGTTGGCCTTGAGAACAAATAAATATTACAGTGGACCAGATGGAAAAAAAAGCCTCAGCAACTCCCATACACTGTTGCAGCCAATGTTGCTTAGTTCACTGCCTTGACCACTCTGAAGGAGTCCATGACGTCTCGTAGATCCTTTTCTTCCTCAAGGAACACATTTTCAGGGGTCTGCAACCTCAACTCATACAGCTGGTTATTCTCAACACCAAGAACTGATAAGTAACGCCTGTCCCATTCAAGTCGTTGTATCCTGTCCTGTGGCATAACAGCCAACTCATTGTTGCTTGCATATGATTTAATGTTTACCTGCAATAGAAAGAAGGTAAGATATGGAGAGAGAAACGTCGCTTGACAGTGTATGGAGATTGATAATTGGCTAGGAAATATATTTAAAAAAAATCTTTAATCTTTTGAGGAAACTGAAGTTTAAACTTACTTCCAACATAGCAGTGACACATGATTTTGAGTTAAAGCAAGTAACCAAGGGCAAGAATGATGCTTATTGGAGGGGGATAACCCAATCAAATGATCCTAAATTAGATGCTCAGGATCCTTTTCATGTCTACCAGCCATTTTAATGCAATGAACTTCATGGCAAATTGTTTTAGTATTTAGTAGCATAACCAAATGGAGCATAATTTCACTGGGATGTAAATCTACATGCAACTGTGTTAACACACTATGTAGTGCAAGCAGAAACACATGATCCTATTCAAGTTTGGGTTCATGTCTAGTTAGCAATTTCATCCTTAACCTACAAAAGATGATGATGCAATCCAATAATGATCAATACCAAGCATATATGTAGGTGGCACAGAGCTACTTGGCATTGAATTATCGAATATCTAGGACTTCAAACTCTTCAAGTACACAAGTGACCATAGGAAATGGTGACATCATGCTATTCTAAAAATACAAAAGCATTGAAATTAAAAGAAGACTAGGCAAGAAATTCTATGGGATGTTTATCCTAGTTTTAATATAAAATCGGAATCCCATCACCTAAAAGTTTAAAGCTTCTTTAATCTACAACCTAGTGGACCAGAACCTTGCAGATAAAGCTTATTAATTGATTTTAACCCTTTCCATTTGCCATGAACCCAACTGAAGGTTTCATGCAAGGGTGGAAAACTTACCTCAACTTGATAGTAGAGCCTACCATCATCAGCAATCCTTGATGATGCTGATAGAATGTTTGATTCACGCCGAACTCCTAGTCTGGTAGACATGAATTCGGTTAAATACTGCTTGAGAACCTTATTGGCAGCCTCTTGCGGTGTCCCCAAATCTTCGACACTTTTATATCTTGAAGATGAAGGAGAAGACAACTCCACAGATAAATTCTCATCAAGAACAAAAGGGTCCCTGAAAAATATGTCTGCTCCAGATCCTCTAACTTGGATCCAATTTTGTGGATAGAGAAATGTATAGCCATCAAATGTATCTATATACTCTCTGAATCCAACTGATGGCTCAGCTAAGGTATCTTCACATGATCTCAATTGTGAGAATACAAAACTCGACAACACAGAAGCCATGACATCCCTCCTGGTAACTGTGCACATTTTAGTTGACAAGAATAAGAAATGCAGAAAAAATATAATGTTTGCAGGAAGGTGCAGATCATAGCATAAGTAAAAGCATTTCATATCCTCAATCCAATGAATCATGTTACACTAAACTGCAATTTAGCATCTAACAACAGTTACTAATTCAATAAAACTAACCTAGAATGCTAGTGCAACTGGTACCAAGGTAAATGTTTTCATTTAATCAGAAAAAGATCTGGCAGTATGCAGTCCACTGTGTCATCAATGGAAGCAATCCACTTACTTATTGGTCCATAAGTCTACCAAGCAAATATTCATCCTGTATGCATAAGAATACTCATCATATTGTGGGTCCAAGTCATGGACAACTCCTCTTCAAATGAAGCCCTATGCCCCAAGAAGAAGAAAAGGACTAGAAGGAGACCCTATCAATAGAAAACCTCAACTTCAAGAAGTTACAATGCTCCAACTATTTATGACCTGCTATATGGATCTTGTTCCCCATTGAAGCAAACAAGAAATACAATGTTCCCCATTCAGTATGCATTCTTCTACCCCGAATACCCGCAACCCCCTATATTTGCATGCAAATTTAAAACAAAGGCTCTTTTCAACATCAAAATTACCCATTCTTTCTACATTAAAATTGAACATAAATGTTCAGCCTAAAGACTAGACCTTTATCTCCCTATTCGTTCCACTGGCTCCCCGAGAGCACATTTCTCCAAATGATTCCACATACATAATAATACCAGCTACTGAATCTAAAAACTCCAACTAGTTATAATTCCAACAAATTCAAAAAATCTTTTTGAGAGAATTCATATCAAATAAGTATCTATTGAGCCGAGCAAACAGATAGAAAATTTCGGACTTTGAACCCTAAATTACACTGCGGTTGCAGTCCTAATGCAATTAAGGTTTTCATCCGCATTGGCAAGGCAACAACGGGAAACTACAAAACAATCGAGAGGGCGGGGTTACGTGCGGCGATGGAGTGGTGGCGGCAGGAGGGGCTGCTGCCGTTCTCGTTCCTCGTGCTCGCCGACGCCGAGACAGGAGGCACGGCCGACCGCCGGGTTCGGGAAGAAAGCCGAGGGGCAGAGATCGAACCCATCACGGCGATGGATGCGGCCATCGGGATGCGCGCAGAGAGAGAGAGAGAGAGGATAGGCTTCGTATTGTCGATTGGAGTGAGCTCGACGCCAACTCAACAACAAAATTTGGGCTGTCGAGCCCACTTCTAGTTTGGGCCGTAATCAGTGGGCTACAGTCCAATTGAGTGCCATTGGGTTGGGCTGTTCCAATTGGGAGGAATGTAAATTTACACAACTTATAATATCACGAATATTGAACTAATTGGTTTTATACACGTTATAATTTTTAGATTAATATGCATGATATAAATAACAGATATTTACACATTTTAAAGGGCATAATTGCATATTTAGCAATGCTAAGGTACCTAAGGACCTACTGGTCTAACTACATTAGGTTGACTTTAAAGCACCTGAAAAATAAAAAAAAAACTTTATTTGTCCTGTTTATAACAATCATTGATGAAAATATTTTTCCTTCTAGAATCTCAATAACACACAAAAGAAAAGGAACTTTTGAATCACTCCATAGTCATAGTCATATTAAAAATTATCCTTATATTAAAACCATTTTAATGTATAATTTAATAGTTGTGTTTTTGTGTTATATATACAAGAGTACATAATAAATAATATATCAAAATAGCCTCTTAATGCTATTAACATATCAATTATCACTGTCTAACACGAGGACACATGCAGATATTATTGCCGGGTAGGTTTAGATTACGGCCACTAACACACACTCTGAAGGCCAACATCAAGGTCGGGGAGTAAGTCTACATCACGCGTGATGGTTACCACTGCTGTTGACACGCAAAAGACTCGAAGCCTTTCCTCAGCTTTCCATCTCCATTTCTCCATCCACCCTCTCCGACTGGTCCGTCTACGTCCTTGTCATCGACTTGTCTTCCTCCACCATGGCCAGCGTTGACGAAACCATGCATGGGTGTATGTTAATCTGTATGAATACAAGTGTGCTGGCTGAGCCACCTACCTTTGCCGCGGCGGTGCCTACACACGACTCTGCGACTTCCAAGGCCGCAAGAGGACACCAGGAGAGTACTCTTCTTGCCGCATTTTTCCAAGACGTGCTGCTTGATCTGTCCACCTACCTACGACTTGTGGTCTTCCTCCCACCTTCCTCTGTCACCTCCGCGACCACAAGATCTCGTTAGAGCGTACAATGACTGCTGCCTTGTTTGAGGACTCCTCTCTTCTTCTTCTTCTTCTTCTTCTTCTTCTTCGTGCGTGCTACTACTTGTAAGCACAGCTTTGGTAGCTTCGCAGGTCAAAAGATTGGAGAGGAAAGAAGGAAGAGCAGACGGCGGATTGGAAAGAGGGACTGAAATAATGCTTAGGTCAATGAAGCATATCATCCACTTGAACATGTGACGTAAGTTAGCATGAAAAGGAGGCTTGTGGATCAGTGGTAGGATCCGGAAACCCCGGCCTCTCTTTTGACGGAATTTTGCTGCTGTCTCCTGCTATGGCATCAGAAGTCCAATCTCATGCACTTTCATGTTGTTTGAGCATACCACTTTTGCATAGATCATTTACTGTTTCATTTAAGGAAGAAATTTTTACCTGCTGTAAGAGAAGCTGTGTTTGACTTTACACCCACCAAGAGATGCTTTTTCTAGAAAGCTTGGACTAGATAACCTTTATCTTGTCATTAGGAATCATGGTTTGAAGGTATTCTCCTCTCTAACCCCACTTTTGGACTTTCTCCACCAAAGCTATAGTTTCATCAAAGAGGAAAAAGAGGAGTTCTTTGAGGTCTTGACTTGGAGCCATCAAGCTCGTGTTATTGACCAGGATTGAATCAAGATTAGAACCTTTCATGATTGAGTAAATTCTAATAAGGAAGCTTTCCATAAACAACTTGGGTGTCAAAGTCAATATTAAATTATAATTCCTTCTTTCTTCTTCTTTTTTTTCTTAGGTTGCCGCCAGGCTTGATGAAATATGGTGGCCTCTTTCATCTCTGATACTTTTGCTTGGGGAATGAGTTGAGCAGCTTCATAAACTCTGTATGCAATGCCTGGCTTGATAAATGCAATCAACATTTATCACGATCAAACATTGTCTAACAGTACCCAAACATAAACCAAAGGTTTCGATTGGCTTACCCCTTCCTAAGCCATCTTTCCATGCTACTCCTTATCTTAGATAGGTCGTCCTTATCTCTTCTTAATGTTCTCTCTGTCACTTTTAGCTATCTATGCTTGACTCTGTGTCCCTTGCTGCACAATTTTATGCCCGCAATTCCCTCCCCATCTCTTTCAACATTACGTGATGACAACCATAAGAAGTCACTCAATTATTTCTATGCACAACAAGTAAACAAGAAGAGTGTTTAAAATGGCAGCCGTACTACTGCTGTCTTGTGCAAATTTTGGGTAAGAAGGGGCCTTTTCAGCAATGACGATCAAACATGGATTAGATTTCCGCCACATTTGAGGTAAAAACCCAATGTGATGTTTACAGTGACCAGCCTGAGAAGACAACAGAGGAAACAGAGGAAGCGGCCAAGAAAAGCTAAGTCAGACTTCAAAGCTCGTTGCTGCTACTTGGATTTCCATCACATGTCTCGTTTCCCACTATGCATATAGAAAAAGCATTGCGTCCTTTTCATCGATCCACGTCGCCGTCCACCTCTTACTCATCTCCCTCTTCCAGTTTTCTACCTGTCAAACTTCCTATTTCCTACGTACCCATCACAGTAGAAGGATCCAAAGGCACATGAAATTGGGGGAGGAACAGGAACAGGGGTTTATAAAAGGCTGCTTACCTCTGCAACAGAAGCAGCACAAAGTGAGGAGGAGATGGAGGAGATCAGAAGAGGGCCTTGGACCACGGAAGAAGACCTTGTGCTCATCAAATACGTCGCCCAACATGGCGAGGGCAGATGGAACGCCCTCGCTCGCTGCGCAGGTACCTCGAACAGATCTACAGCGCTGCATGTTTCTTGTTGTCTTCTTCGTCGAGAGTACTTAAGTTGTCATCAAAAGAGCAATACTTGCTTCATGTCAATGGAATGTTTTCTCTGCTGCACCAAAGATCAAATAGAACGGCAGGAAGAACACCTTTCCTTGTACGTACTGATCAAATTTACGGGTCCTTCGGAGCAGGACTGAAACGAACGGGAAAGAGCTGCAGGCTTCGATGGCTCAACTATCTTCGTCCAGATGTCCGGCGCGGGAACATCACGCCGGAGGAGCAGCTTCTCATCCTCGACCTCCACTCTCGTTGGGGAAATCGGTAAGCACGCAAACCTAACACGTGCAACTCTAACAGCCTAAACATGCACAAAAGTCTGAAGTCTCAGTGTTATATACGTGCGACTGCTGATCCGGTGGCTCCAAGAACTCTTTCTTTGTTATCTTCTTCACTTATGGGGAATTAAAACCTTAGAATTTTCTTTTCTTGAACGAAAAAAGAACCAATTGATGGCAGTCTAAATCTGCTCGATCCTCTTATCATATGTTGTGTTCTGGCAGGTGGTCCAAAATAGCACAGTGTCTTCCGGGAAGGACTGATAACGAAATAAAGAACTACTGGAGGACCAGAGTGCAAAAACACGCAAAGCAGCTCCACTGCGACGTCAACAGCACGACGTTCAAAGACGCAATCCGGTACGTGTGGATGCCACGCCTCCTCGAACGAATCCGAGCGGCTTCCGGCGGCGCCGCTTTCTCTTCCTCCTGCACCAGCCCCGTCGCCACAGCCACAGCCGCCCCCGCCGCTGACCCTCTGCCTTCCCACCCGCTCAAGCAACCGGAGCGGGCGACGCTCGGCCCGGAAACAGTTGAGTCGTCGCCGTCGGAGGACTCGCTTCCGACTCCGTTCTCGTGCTTCGCCGACTGCCACTCCACCACCATGCAAGGTTGGGGTGGGTGGGCACCGGATTCCCTATCTCTTCCCGTATGTTGCGATGAACAAGGTGGATGGCCGTCAGGGGACTTGTTGAGCAGTGAGTCCTTGTGGAGCATGGAAGACGACTGGTTCATGCAACACCAGATTCAATCTTATCAACCCTATTGCTGATCTCTCCTTTGAAATAACTGTACTAGTTCGATCACAATTGTAACACAACCCTATAATTACTGATCCCATCATATTCTTCCGACAATTGTAGTGTTGCCAGCTGGAGAAAGCATATATGTCTAATTTGCAGGCGAAAAAGATCCACGAAGAAGAAGGAGTAGGTGAGGTATGGTGCTATAAAAGCTAGCATACCACAGTGATGATTCGATAAGTCATATGTTTCATATGTTTGATGTGATGAAGTCAAGTGAGGAGAGGAGATAGATACTTGAACAATAAGAGCACGGCATCTGAGCGTCGGCTGTTGCTCGCTTTCGCAGATGTTACGAGAATTCACATATGAGCTTCTTAGTTTCCGTAATCCATTTGACAAAGCTACCAGAGTCATCTAACAATCATGATATTTTTTGCTGGTGGAAATTGCTATATGAATCCAAAACACTAGCCTTTGCAACTTCTCAAATACGCTTATGTTTTTCTTTTTTTTTACAAAGGATAAGTGACGAAAATAAGATTAAAACCTAAAATATTATGATAAACTATCAAAGTATTTATCAACTAAACGAAGCTCACTTTGATCTTATAAAAATTTTATCGTAGTAGCATCAACGTATCTTCGAAATGAAAGTACTATTATCTTCGATCTACCAAATTTAGTAAGTGTTCAATGAGCATGCTGTTGGATCGATATGCCACATCAATGTTTTCTTACTAAATTAATTGTTACAAGAATAACATCATCATCATCATCATATATATATATATATATATATATATATATATATATATATAATATGCAACAAGTATATTGCGGGTAAGTGAAATATAAAATATAAATATCTTATATTTTGGAACAGAAGTGGGACAAAGAATATGAGATATATATGCTTTTTTATATTAAAAATATTTATTTTTTCTTATCCAAGTTTTCAATACTCAATCATCTATTGTCTTTCCCATGTGATAATATTCGAAAAACAAATTACATCGAATCAATTTCATCAAATCAAATTTATGATCAAATATAGTGTAATTATGACCATAAAATATATAAATTGCTTTCAAGATAGTGGTGTCCTTCACAAAGGTTTGACGAATGCTTGGTCGAAAGAACCATGTTTGACAAATGGCAGCGTGCGTAACAAGGAAAAAGTCAGCAGTCTAGTGGACACGAGATGGGTCGCTCACTGTGGAAAATAGTTGACCGACGACTATTGTCCTTTTAGAGGGGAAAAAAAGGAAGGAGATCATAACGAGACTGGTGGAGAAATGTAGACAGGAGGCAGTCCACCGACCCTGCTGCTTTCCTTCTCGACGAGCTGGTCTTTCCCGTTCTCTCTCCGACGTTTCCACACAGCTGTCCATTTTGGAAGTCTTCGCCGGCCGGCAGCGTGCCGTGGGTGTCGAGAGTTTACTCGTTCGGTCACCCAGCCGGACCACTGCATATTCAATCTATGTATTGTAGTCGTAATATGTTTGACTCGACATATTTTCTATGTATTGTAGTCGTCATATGTTTGACTCAGAAATATTTATATTAGAGATTGAGAATTTGTAATCTCAATTGATATATTTGAAAGTATTAATAAACTTAGTTGATAAATATTTTTGATAGTATACCATAATATTACTGTCATATACCTTTGTGCCGACTCTAGGATTAATACGGCTTGGTCCTGCTATGAAAAAACAGGATCATTCATGTGAATTCCTAGGGCGAGGAGGGGAGGGTGAATGAGGTCGGATTAGGGACTGACTCTTAGGCCCCTACATGTTTATGATGTTGACCTGAGGTGGGATTGATCGTCTCTCCTACATCGCGTTCTTGCATGATAGGTCGACGTCAGGAGAGGGATTCCTGACTCAACTCCTCTGATGATTAAATTAGTAAGTTATTTTTGTGATGAAAAGACTTAGATTCCTTATTCTGGGCTGGGGTTTGAAATTTATGCTTATGGAGGTGGCTTGAAAGTATATGGGCCATTAATGCTCATCGTAGTTCCGTTCAACACGATCGAACAAGCGATCGACCCGTACGCTCATGACGGCATGGGTCATCCCGTCTAGATGTCGGCTATATCGCAACATCCCGTATGGTTCCGAATGGTGAGAGATTGATAGTGCGTGATCTGCTATGTTAGCTTCACTCCCTATGGGACATTTGTTGGGTCACCTCACGTCAGATCCTTAGTGGTCACCCGTTATCACTCTGTGACTGATATAGGAATATCCACTATCAACTACTCTCTTTCAATTGAATTAATATCTAATCTCATGCATTTTAGCCCATGTAAACTTTGGATCATCTAATTTAAAATCAGTAAATTTCATTAAAACCACATTTATGGGTTTTTCAGATAACACCTTTTCTTTTCATTTTGCCCCTCCCTTTATAAAATGACCAAAATATCTTTTACTATAAGAAATAATTTTCTATCAAAATTCAGTTGGGTTAAAGTGATTTTTTGAGTTAGATAGGTTTAACAGTAAGTCAAATTGATTATAGTTTTTTTTTATAGAACCATAATATTATGATTCAGATCATTTTTTGATATAATAGCAAAAATATTTTAAAAATAATTTTCCTTTAAAATTCAATTGGATTAAAGTGATTTTTGAGTCAGATCGATCTAATACTAAATGAAATCGATTGTAGCATTTTTAATAGAATCATAATATTGTAATTCACATCATTTTTTATATAATAAAAAAAATATTTTAATCATTTTGTAAAATGAGTCATGGTAAAATGGAAAACTCATAAACGTAGGATTTTCACTCCCATCGAATGAAATACTATATTTTCTTTTCAATTAATTTGGCTCAGAGTGTTAAGAAATGATTCATAGGTAATTATCTAGATAGTTACTATGTTGTAGATAGTTATATGTATGTTCAAAGTAATGACCTATGATCTAAGAGTTTGGGGGCAGTGCCTACACTTAATCATGGGTGACAAAACGGAGTGAGGTAGTTATTACTATATCTTATAAATAGGACCATAGTTCATGAAGTAAGGTAATGTATATTTGGGAATATCTTGTAAGTATTCTAAGTCTTACATCTTGTATTAATACTATTTTATTTTTTTGATTGAAAGCATTCTCTTTTAATTGCATTATAGTATTTTAGTTTTATCTTTATTTTTTACTCCTCCATCCTTAATATTTGTGGTATCAGAATTAAGTTTCAATCTTAACTTAACTAAGCATTATAACTTTTAATGATAATTTTATGTCTCAACCTCTTATTCCTATTTTCTTGGACAAATGCTATGAATCTTGGAGTATCAAGATGAAGACTCTATTTAGTCTCATAATATTTGAGATTTAATATAAAATGGATCTGTAGATCTAGATGAGAGAACCAAGCTTAGGGAGAATATAAAAAATGAATCCAAAGCATTATTTTTCATTTAATAAGTTGTACATGAGACAATCTTCTTAAGAATTACAAAAGCGACAACAGCAAGCTTTGTTGATACTTCAAAATAAATTTTAAAGCTCATTGAGAGTGATTAGGGTGAAACTTCAAATTCTTCGTCGTGAGTTTAAAATTTTATTCATGAAAAATAATAAATCGGTACAAGATTTTCTTTCTCGAATAATAAAAATTATTAGTTAAATGAAATCTAATAGTACATAAATTTATGATTATATAATTATTGTAAAAGTTTTAAGAAGTTTAACTCTAAAATTTGATTATATTTTTATCGTAATTAAGGAGTCAAAAAAATCTATCTATATTTTCATTTGATAAACTAATGGGTTCCTTGCAAGCATATGAAGCAAGGTTGAACAAATAACTTGAGAAGAGTGAAAAAAAAAAAATTCAAATTAAAGGGGAGTCTTCTACTTCAAAAGAAGAGAAAAAATTCAACAAGAGGATATGACAAAGGAGGACTTATGATAGAGGAAATAAAAGAGGAAAAGGAAGAGGATACTTTGATGGGTATGATGAACAAAAGCAAACAAATTATAATAAAAAAATATAAGAGTATAATTCAATAATACTATTGTAAAAATTTTGATAGACATATTATTGGAAAGAGAAAAGTAAGTAAGCTATGTGGTGAAAAATGAAAAAAAAAAAGTTGTTTACGACTCATTCACAAGTTAATTATATCTCAAATGACATTTGATCTTTGGATATTGGATGTTCTAATCGTATGTTATACCACTTTGGGCAGTGATAATACTGCCAAGCGATGGTACTGTCTTGCCAAGTGATTGTACCGTCAGAGCTCGGTCTCCGAGAGCTCTGTCAGGCTATGGTACCGCCAGACTAAGCGGTGGTATCACTCAGTAATAACGGTGGTATCGTCAATACCCCAAAATCCGAGGATATGATATTTTTTTGCTCCAATTATGAAGCTATTGGGGCCTATAAATACCTCACCCTTTTCTATATGAAAGGGCATGAAAGTGTGAACAATATCTTGAAGTCTTGGGGTGTTAAAAGTGTTGTAAAAGTACTAAAAGTCCTCCTACCTTTCTAGTGTTGTGATCATTCAAGAGAGGTGTGAGCCTTGTAAGGGTTATTTCCTAAACTCATAAAAAGGAGAAAGCACAATAAATAGGGTGGTTGGTCTTCGTCCATTGAAGGAAAACCATTAGTGGACATCGGTGACCTCGACGGAGGAGGAATCAGAAGTGGATGTAGGTCAAAACGACCGAACCACTATAAATTCTGATGTGCTAATTTCCATTTTGCTTTTTACTACTCTTATTACTTTCTAAGTTAACTGCTAATTCATTTACTCTAAAGTCAAGCACTTTCCGAAATTGGTTTTTAATGAACGAATATCTTACAAAATCGATGATTTTTCTACTACACTAATTCACTCTCCCCTCTTAGTGTCGCTCTTGATCCTAAAAATTGGTATTAAAGCAAGGTCACTCTCATTTGGTTTTAAACTCAAGAGAGATGGCATTTGCCGGTAACCAAGAGGGTAATTCAATTACACGTCCACCTATGTTCAATGGGACATATTGCACATATTGGAAGACTAGAATGAGGATTTTTCTAATCTTTATGGATTTTGAGTTATAGAACATTGTGGAAAGTGGCTTTCAAAAGTCTTCTATTCTAATAAATGATTGGAATGAGTTGGAGAAGAAGACTTTTGCTTTAAATGCCAAGGTTATGAATGCCTTGTTTTGCACTTTAAATAAAAACGAGTTCAATCGAGTGTCTATTTGTAAAATGACTTTTGATATTTGATACATACTTAAAATCACTCACTAAGACACTAGTAGAGTAAAGGAGTTGAAGATAAATCTGTTAGTTCATACTTATGAGTTGTTTTAAATGAAGCCAAGCAAAACTATTGTTGACATGTACACCTATTTTACGATTGTTGTTAATAGTTTAAAAGCTCTTGACAAATATTTTTTGAACTTCGAACTTGTTAATAAAATCTTGAGCTCCCTTCCAAAGAGTTAGGACCCTAAAGTAATAGCCAATCAAGAGGCCAAGGATTTAAATAACTTCTCTCTCGAAAAACTTATCGGGTCACTAATGATCTATGAGATGACTTGCAATGCTCATGAAAAGCTTGCAAACAACCTTCCAAAGAATAGGAAGGATATGATACTAATAACTCATAAAGACCACTTAAAAGAAAATTCAAATGATGAGGACTACGATGACGACTTGGTACTCTTGACAAGAAGGTTCAAAAAATTTATAAAAATAAATAAATTTAAAAATGACATAAAAAATAAAATTGAACCTAAGAAAAATAAGTTATATGCTACGAATGTAAAAAGCCGGGACATTTCAAAAGCGAATATTCCTAAGCAAAAAAGAAGCAACCAAATAAGAAGAAAGTACTTAAAGCATCTTGGGACAACTCAAGTGCATCCAAAGAAGAGGAGCCAACCAACAAAGAGCAAGTTGCTCACTACGCACTGATGGTTATCGAAGATGATAAATGTTTACCATCACAAACTAGGAGCAAGAGATGGTACTTTGATAGTGGATGCTCAAGGTATATGATCAGAGATTCATCTCAATTCTCTAAACTCACTAGTCTAGACGAAGGATATGTCATAATCGGAGACAACAACAAGGGTAAAATCATTGGCAAAGGAACCATATGTAATAAATCTAACTTTTTGATTAAAGATGTATTGTTAGTTGATGGCTTAAAGCATAATATTTTGAGCATTAGTCAATTGCATGATAAATGATACATCATTAAATTTGAATCCAATGTTTGCATTATTAAAAAACCACATAAAAATACATCTATGATTGGCCTAAAATAAAATAATATATACACTATCAACATTGATGATCTTTGTAATGAAATGTGTTTTTCGATTTTGAATGACATGCTTGGCTTTAGCATAGGAGATTAGGTTATGCTAGCATAAAACTAATCTCCCAAATCTCATCTAAAGAAATTGTAAGAGGTATTCCTAACATTAAATTTTTTAAAGACAATGTGTGTGATGCATGTTAATTAGGAAAACAAATAACCTTATTCCATCACTTAATGATTTTTGATACACTTAATCACTTCACTCATGGAATTCATTGACAAATGCATCTCTCACGGATTTCAATCTATGAATTTTTAATGAGAAACAGATTTAATTTATGAAGTTTTATTGGTGGATTTCTTTTTCATATAATGCTCCCTTCCCATGAATTCTTCCTTACTCTTCTCATGAAGGAAGGATTTTATGAATTTTTAATGTGTGATGATTACTTGTAAGAATGATGATTTGATTTCATATGGATATCTTGATATCTTGATCATTTTTATGAATCTCTTTTCTTTGTTAAAATTAAAGCAATGAAACTCATTTATTGTTTTGAATTTGACTTGATTCAAATCATTTCATAAAGTTGATTCTTAATGGACTCTTTCCATACATTTCTTTCTCTTCTTCTTATTTTTATGACAAATGAAGAAAGAAACTTACATATATAAAGAACAAAAAAGCCCTTAGAGTAAAAATATTAGCTTATCCAAAAAGGTCATCATAAAGTTTTTGCTTACCTTCCTTTATAACTTGGATAAATTGGTATGAAACTTGTTTAATTTCGTTTACCACACTTGAATTGTTGAATGGTTCTCCTTTTTGTCGATGACAAAGGGGGAGAAATATAGAAAATTGATGACAAATTGACATTATAAATGTTTGAAATATATCTTATCGTAAATGTTTGTATGTTTTGCGAATGCTTGAAACACATCTCAAATGCTTGAAACATATCAAAATGTATTTCATATGCATTGTAGATACTTGAAACGTTTCATGAATGCTTGATGTCTATTATTATGATAAAGTATCATGAGCTTAACTTGCTATTTACAATCGATATCATGCCTCAGGATGAATTGTTATCTTTCATCAAGAATTGTCATTTTGCTAAATTTCATATTTAAATTCGTATCATACTTGAAAATGATGATTGTCTATCATCATTGGACTTAAAAATGTATGTCAAGCTTTGATATCATTTTTTATTGATAAATACGTGGTATTATATTTTGAATTGATAAATCATGATGAGTATCATGATTTGCATGTTGATAAGTTTAAATGAATATAACTTATCGGTTCGATGCTTGAATTCAAGAGTATCTTTTCTCAAGTATGACATATAGATAGGATAAGTTAAGGTTAACTCCGTCATCAATTGATTATTATTATCAAAAAGGGAAAGATTGTTGACTCTTAGATTTTGATGATGAAATCAATTAGTAAATTATTTAATCTAATCTATAAGAAAAGTATACAGAATTAATTCCGATAATAGTAAGGCATAAAGCAGATGTTAGGCCAGAGTCAAGATCGAGATTTTGTTAGGAGTTTGAGAGTTCGTCGGAAGTCTAGACGTTCATCGAAAGTTCTACCGAAATTGACCGAGAAGTCTAGGAGCTTGTCAAAGAAGCTCGTTGGAACTCGCTAAGAAGATCATCGTAAAGTCTAATTGCTTACTAGGAGTCCGCTGGAACATTACCGAGAGATCGTCAGAAGTTCGTCGGAAGAACAATTAATATACCCGACCAAGATTACTTAGTTAATATCTTAAATTATCATAGTTAAACCTTAAGTTGAGTTAGGATTGAGAGGTAATCCCACAAACTCATGTTGAATATCATATTTTGATGATGAAACTAATTGATAAGTGTTTATGATTTGATCTGCGTTTTGAGTGACGCAGTATGCTTCGATTAGGGAGAGGCATTTAAAGCAGGAAGAATCATGTTAGGCCGGAGAAACATATCAGAAGATTGGATATCGCGCCGAAGGATTAGTCGACGTATCGACAGAAGGCTTTGAGCCATGGTTTCGGGCATCGGGCCAATAAGAGTGGATATTGCGCTAAGGATATCGGAGTTGCGAAGGTCAACTGGCCGATTGGGTAATAGGCCGCAAGAGAGGATGATGCGTCGAAGAATCGGACGAAGCGTCGATGGACTAATGACATGTTGGACGACATGATTCATGCTTAGCAATAATTGTCTAGATCAAAGTGTGTTTTTATGTATGCAGGATTAACTATGATAGCCAGACATAAAGCAAAATGAAGTCTCGGAGTCAAGAACGCGATTTTGTTGGGGGTTCGAGAGTTCGTCGGAAGTCCGGACGTTCGTCGGACGTTCTGCTAGAACCAACCAAGAAGTCTAGGAGCTTGTCAAAGAAGCTCGTCAAAACTCACCAAGTAGATCGTCGTGATGTCCAGAAGCTTACTGGGAGTCCGCCGGAACATTGCCGAGAGTTCGTCAGAAGTTCGCCGAAAGAAATCGAACTTATTTTACTTAGAATATATCTTAGGAATCGTAGTTAGCATATAATTAGAGTTGGGATTGGGAGGTAATCCTATCAACTCTGTTAGGGGCCAACTGGGCCCGAAGTTGGACTGGTTTGGGCCGGATTCAAGGCCCAACAAGGATGCTGAAAGCCAGGCTGATAGTGGCACCGCTTGGGAGACTCAATATCCCAAGTGGTTTGGGTGATCGTACCGCCCAGACTGGGTGGTGGTACCACTGACAGTAAATGCTACTAGTGGTGGTACTGCCCCTGTCAGGCGGTGGTACCGCCCAATGTAGTGTGAGTGTAAGACTGACACTAGCGGTGGTACCACCCAACACAAGCGGTGGTACCGCCTGTACCCAGGAAACCCAAGATGAGATATTTTTAGGCTCTAAGTTTGAATAAACTCGAAGCCTATAAATACCCCTCTCATCTCTGGTTAAGATATACAAGCACAGAGAGTTTAAAAGTGAGAAAACGCTATAGAAATCTCTTGAGAAATCCCCTCCTCTAGCTTAAACTTAGAATTCTATTTAGAGAGGAGAGTGTGCTTGTAAAGGTTGTCTCCTAAACCCGTGAAAAGGAGAAGAGGGGTGTAAGAAGGAGGTTTATCTTCGCCTATTAAAGGAAGATCGATAGTGGATGCCGATGGCCTCGATGGAAGAGGAATCGGCGGAGTGGATATCAAAGCTTAATGCCAACTCATTCCTAATAGTTGGTATCAGAGCTTCGTTTTTCTCATTTGGTTTAACACTCAAAGAGAAATGACTCTTTTTGGCTTTCAAGAGGGTCACTCTTTCATTCGTCCTCCCTTGTTCAACGAGACGAACTACACATATTGAAAAACTCGAATGAGAGTTTTCTTACTTTCGTTGAATCTTGATTTATGGAATATTATCAAAAATGGATTTCAAAGGTATTCTATTCTAATGAACCATTGGAATGATTTAGAGAAGAAGACTTTTTCTTTAAATGCGAAAGCTATGAATGCTTTGTTTTATGCCTTAGACAAAATAAAATTTAATCGTGTTTCTATTTGCGAAACTATGCACGATATTTGGCATACTCTCGAAATCACACGTGAAGACATTAGCAAAGTTAAATATTCGAAAATCAACTTTTTAATGCATGATTTTAAACTTTTTCGAATGAAGCCAAGTGAAACCGTTGTTGACATGTACACCCGTTTTACGGATGTCATCAATGGTTTAAATGCACTTGGTAGAAGTTTTTCAGATTTTGAACTTATAAACAAGATTTTACGTTATCTTAATAAGAGTTGGGATTCAAAAGTAATGACTATTCAAGAATTAAAAAACTTAAACCATTTACCAATTGAAGAACTTATAGGGTCTTTGATGACCTATGAAATGACATTCAATGCACGTGAAGGGCTTGAGAACCACCGTCCAAAGAACATGAAGGATTTTGAACTTAGAACAATTGAAGACTACTCGAGCATAAGCTCAAGTGATGGTGAACTTGAACTCCTCATGAAAATTTTAAAACAAAAATTAAAGAACAAAAAGAACACAACTACTTACTTTGAACACAAGAAGTAGGAAGCACTTTGGGATGAATGAAGCTCCTCCGAAGACGAAAAGAAAATCAACAAAGACGAGGTAGTAAACTATGTCTTAATGGCTTTCGACGATGAGGTAACCAAAATTCTTTTAATTTATTTTAAAATTACATGATGCTTTAGCATGAGTTATTTTTAATTTAGTTTAGAAAAATTATATATAAATTTTTCTTGAAAATTACATGTTTAATGTTGTAATAAAAATATAAAAAATTGGGGATCATGCTTTTATTTTTCTAGCTTATTTTGAAAAAATGATCATAATAATTGTATATTTTATGAAAATATAACAAAATAATAATTTTATGCATGTTTTAAGAAGCAATAATGATTTTCATATTGTCTTTCGATTATAAATGATGATGCATGGCTTTTGTATGAAAAATTAAGCATAAAAAGTTAGATTTACCTAAAAAAAAATGCATAACTATAACAAATAAAATGATTTTGATGGAATATGCTTTATGAAATCATGCTTGATGTTTTAATGATATAATGAAGTAATAATTTGTATCATAATGATTTTTATTGATCTTGATGATTTCTATGATTTTTCTTGCTCTTTCAATTTTAAACTATGATGTATGATTTTTATACAAAAAAACTTGAGCATCCTAATATGAAATCAATCACACAAAATGAAACACATAAAAAAAATATTGTATTATCATTGGAATCAAAATGATAAACCAAATTGCTTGTTTAAAGAAGCCTTATGTTTAATATGTTATATTTTTGGTCATGATGAGGAAATTTATTTTTTGGTTTAAATGATGATATATGCTTCAATTTGGCATAAATGAAAAAGGCATGCTTCTATGAAGCAAACAACTTAAAATGAAATAACCAAAAAGGAATGTATTTCAAAAATAAATGTTTGTATTATATTTGATGATTTTATATTTTTTAAATTATGCATGATGAGTTGAAGTAGTAATGGTTTGAATGCATGAATCGATAATTTTTTTTATCACACGAATTATGACTTCGTCACTTGATACTCTAAATTTTTTATGATTCATGAAAAATTGAGACATTATGCATGAATCAAGTTCTCATGTGAATCTATCTATGTTGCCTTCATTGAATATTCCGAAAAGTGATTTTGATGATTATTTTGATTATTTAAAAGAAGAATGATCTAAATGATTCATGGAATTTTAGATTCATGATTTGATCTTTCATTTGTTTATAACATAGGTTGAAATCTTTGTACCTTCGAATTCTTCCCTTCTCCTTTCAATTTTTTGAAATTATGCATATTATATGTTGAAGATTTGAAAATATGTTTTGGTATTATAAACAAATGAAAGAACAAAAATTAAAGAACAAAAAGAACACAACTACTTACTTTGAACACAAGAAGTAGGAAGCACTTTGGGATGAATCGAGCTCCTCCGAAGACGAAAAGAAAATCAACAAAGGCGAGGTAGTAAACTATGTCTTAATGGCTTTCGACGATGAGGTAACCAAAATTCTTTTAATTTATTTTAAAATTACATGATGCTTTAGCATGAGTTATTTTTAATTTAGTTTAGAAAAATTATATATAAATTTTTCTTGAAAATTACATGTTTAATGTTGTAATAAAAATATAAAAAATTGGGGATCATGCTTTTATTTTTCTAGCTTATTTTTGAAAAAATGATCATAATAATTGTATATTTTATGAAAATATAACAAAATAATAATTTTATGCATGTTTTAAAAAGCAATAATGATTTTCATATTGTCTTTCGATTATAAATGATGATGCATGACTTTTGTATGAAAAATTAAGCATAAAAAGTTAGATTTACCTAAAAAAAAAATGCATAACTATAACAAATAAAATGATTTTGATGGAATATGCTTTATGAAATCATGCTTGATGTTTTAATAATATAATGAAGTAATAATTTGTATCATAATGATTTTTATTGATCTTGATGATTTCTATGATTTTTCTTGCTCTTTCAATTTTAAACTATGATGTATGATTTTTATACAAAAAAACTTGAGCATCCTAATATGAAATCAATCACACAAAATGAAACACATAAAAAAAATATTGTATTATCATTGGAATCAAAATGATAAACCAAATTGCTTGTTTAAAGAAGCCTTATGTTTAATATGTTATATTTTTGGTCATGATGAGGAAATTTATTTTTTGGTTTAAATGATGATATATGCTTCAATTTGGCATAAATGAAAAAGGCATGCTTCTATGAAGCAAACAACTTAAAATGAAATAACCAAAAAGGAATGTATTTCAAAAATAAATGTTTGTATCATATTTGATGATTTTATATTTTTTAAATTATGCATGATGAGTTGAAGTAGTAATGGTTTGAATGCATGAATCGATAATTTTTTTTATCACACGAATTATGACTTCGTCACTTGATACTCTAATTTTTTTATGATTCATGAAAAATTGAGACATTATGCATGAATCAAGTTCTCATGTGAATCTATCTATGTTGCCTTCATTGAATATTCCGGAAAGTGATTTTGATGATTATTTTGATTATTTAAAAGAAGAATGATCTAAATGATTCATGGAATTTTGGATTCATGACTTGATCTTTCATTTGTTTATAACATGGGTTGAAATCTTTGTACCTTCGAATTCTTCCCTTCTCCTTTCAATTTTTGGAAATTATGCATATTATATGTTGAAGATTTGAAAATATGTTTTGGTATTATGAATACCCAAGAAATGTTGATTTGACAAATTGAATAAGTAGAAAATGAATGATGATTTTTTTTTCTCGATTATAACTTGTGATACTTCTTATATGAATCATCATCTTGATTCCTTGATATTTGATACATGAGATTTCTCCATGAATCAAGATCTTATCATTTGATCTCCTATGTTTCTTTTTACTATTTATAAAAAGAAGAGATTTGATGAAATAAATCATGTCTTGTGGCATTCATGATTTGATATTAATATTTTTCATTTTTGATGATTGAAATAATAAATGGAATATTGATGTAATTATGAATGATGATTTGGTATTATGCATGCAATACTTCAACTTATGATAATGATTCATGCAATGATGAAATATTCATAATGAAAAATTATTTTGACATTCATGACTTAATTTTTTATCTTTGTTGTTTACTTTTGTCATGATTTGAAAATTATTGTAAAGGGAAAAGAATTATAACATTGTATTCTTCCCTTCTTTTTGACAATGATAAAGGGAGAGAAAAATTGCTAGCTCAAGATATAAAATTTGAAAACTTGCAAATTGCATAAGAAGCAAACTTGCTAGCTTGCTCATCTCAAAAGAGAAGCAAGAAGTGCTATCTTACAAATCTCAAGATGCACAAATGCAAACTTGTAAAATTTATAATTTTGCACATCTTTAAAATTTATAATGATTTGGTGATTATGCATGATATAAAATGTTGTAAGATTCACTAGCTTGCATGATGTAGAACTTGCTATCTTCAACATCACCAAGAAGTGCTATCTTGCCTATCTCAAGAAGCAAAAAATGTTAACTTATACATCTGGTAAAATTTATAAACTTGTATATTTCAAGAAGCAAGAATTGCTTTCTTGAACATCTAAAAATTGCTAGCTTACATGTTTTAAAATGTTGTAAAATTATTGCTAGCTTGCATAATAATTAAAATGGAGATTATATTTAGTATGCAATGATTTGAACTTGTATGTCCAAACACTTGATAGTTACACTTCTCCTTTTTGTTAATGACAAAGGGAGAGAAGTATGATCATATTATGCATGATGACGTGTTGCAAATATTCATTATGAAATTTGCAGTGACTTGAATTCAGCTTGAATTCAAGGTTCTATCAATATGGCATATTGATAGGGGGAGTTAAGGTTAACTCCGTCATCAATTGATTATCATTATCAAAAAGGGAGAGATTATTAAATCTCGTATTTTGATGATGAAACCAATTAATAAGTGTTTATGATTTGATTTACGATTTGAGTGATGTAGGATGCTTCGATCAGGGAGAGACATTTAAAGCAGGAAGAATCATGTTGGGCCGGAGAAACATGTCAGAAGATTGGACGTCGCGCCGAAGGATCGGTTAATGTATCGACAGAAGGCTTCGGGCCATGGTTTTGAGCATTGGGCGAATAAGAGCGGATATTGCACCAAGGATATTGGAGTTGCGGAAGTCAATTGGTCAATAGGTCGCAAGAGAGGACGATGCGTCGAAGAATCGGATGAAGTGTCGATGGACCAATGACACGCCGGACGATATGATTCATACTTAGTAATAATTGTCTAGATCAAAGTGTATTTTTATGTATGCAGGATTAACTACGATAGCAAGACATAAAGCAAAATAAAGTCCTGGAGTCAAGAACACGATTTCGTTGGGAGTTTGAGAGTTCATCGGAAGTTCGGAGGTTCGTTAGAAATTATGCCAGAACCAACCAAGAAGTCCAAGAGCTTGCTAAAGAAGCTCGTCAGAACTCACCAAGAAGAACGTCGTGAAGTCCAGGAGCTTGCTGGGAGTCCGCCGGAACATTACCGAGAGATCGTCAGAAGTTCACCGGAAGATCGCTGGAAGAAATTGGACTTATTTTGCTTAGAATATATAGCTTAGGAATTGTAGTTAGCACATAATTAGAGTTAGGATTAGGAAGTAATCCCATCAACTCTGTTAAGGGCCAAATGGGCCCGAAGTTGGGCTGGTTTGGGTCGGATTCAAAGCCCAACCAGGATGCTGAAAGCCAGGCCGGCGATAGCATCGCTTGGGAGACTCAATCTCCCAGGTGGTCTGGGTGGTGGTACTATCGACAGTAAATGCTGCCAGCGGTGGTACTAACCCATCAAGCGGTGGTACCGCCTAGTGCAATGTCAGTGTAAGACTGACACTAGCGGTGGTACCGCCCAACACAAGCAGTGGTATCGCCCATACCTAGGAAACCCAAGATGAGATAATACCTCTCTCATCCCTGGTTAAGATACACAAGCACAAAGAGTTTAAAAGTGAGAAAACGCTGTAAAAATCTCTTGAGAAATCCCCTCCTCTAACTTAAACTTAGAATTCTATTTAGAGAGGAGAGTGTGCTTATAAAGGTTGTCTCCTAAACCTATGAAAAAGAGAAGAGGGGTGTAAGAAGGAGGTTGATTTTCACCTATTAAAAGAAGATCGATAGTGGATGCCGATGGCCTCGACGGAAGAGGAATCAGCGGAGTGGATGTAGGTCACGACGATGAACCACTAGAAAACTCGGTTTGCATTTCTATTTGTTCAATTTGTCTTTACTGCAAACCTACATGCTTTACATCCATTGCGCTCTTCTGTACACTTTCGATCTCAAGTATATTTCTGAAATCAGTTTTAACGTACGAAGATTTTCGAATCAATGTAATTTTTATCGCTGCACTAATTCACCCCCCCCTCTTAGTGTCGACTCATTCCTAACAACTCAGTTAGGGGCCAACTGGGCCCTTAACAGGATTGAACTAGGCCAGTTGAATAGCTCATTCAGCACTTGAAGTCACGGCCAGCGATAGCTATTGGGAAATCAAAGGGGGCAACATCACATGCGCAGCGGAAGAACAGAAAATAAAATCCCTTATTCCCAAAGAGATGTTCGTCGTTGTGCGAAGATTAGTGCGCAAAAATCCACAAAACTTAAAATTGCGTATAGAATAGATTGTGTTACCTAGGGAGATCGTATATCCCTATTTTCCTACAGATATCTAGGAGAGGGTGAAGGAGATCAAGCGCCTCCTCTCTAGCGATGATCCACATAGCAGGGCTGCGATGATGCTTCTCAAAACTCTAAGCTAGCTATAAGATGTAGAGAGAGAGGAGAATAGGAGAGACAAACAAAAACTCTAGCCTATGAACTATTGAATCCCTCCTATTTATAGAGATCCCCTATCAAACCCTAATGGATCCTCCCATATTGGGTATTGGATCTGCATGAAACTACCCAAGCCTCTTAGATTAGTGAATCTATATCCAATTATCTCTCATGGGCTCTTATTGGATCTCATTCATATGATCCAATAATTTAGGAACTTATTGGATATCCAATAAAACAGGGGCTTCGACGGATATCTCATATTCGTACCTCTACTCATTATAGTGTCTACTATATGTGTGTGACCCTCTAGGCCCAATATTGAGCTGACCATGTGTCATACATGTTAAAACTCCTTCTGGCTTAGTGAATTATTATCTTCATAATAATTCACTCGATTCATCGACTACGGACGTACTGGACCACTACGCCATAGTCCCTAAACGATATAGGGGAATCCAATCCATTGGACTTATCTGTCCTCAGTTACCATGTACCTATAGTCCCTTATCCATCAAATATCCCAGAGACCGTATACCGGGCATGGTGCTGTCAAACCCATACGGTTTCTACTCGAGTCTCGCTCTAATCAAATTCTCCCGGAGAACTCTTTCTCTATCAATCCGAATGACCTTGGCTAGGGATTTGTTTGAACAAGAACACATGAGATATTTCTCTCATGATACCGAGAGGGGATGATCATCTATCAACACTCAATAGCCCTCGTAAGGTTGACTACCACTCACAATGACCGGTTGTACAAGATTTGGGATATCCAAACCTATAAGTTCGGTATCAAATAATGTAGCACTCATACAGGACATCCTTGGTGTCTCAAGTTTAAGGACCAGATATACCACTAGGACTACGAAATCGCTGTTTGACAATAAGAAATCATCAACCATCCAGCATTCCATAAGTGGATCAATCAGTGAACTCATTCTCCAATAAACACCTATATTGTATCTTTAGTGTCCCCACACGAGCAGGTATGAGACTAACTGTATCCATCATATAGATGGGTATACATCACATTAGTCTATCCGGTTATTTTGATGTCCATCTCGGGTAACTTATGACCGAAATTATTTAGGATCTGTGTTTAAAGATGAATCAGTCTCATTATCATGATCTCATTATGATCTGATTCCCATTACATAGATCCAAGGACATCATAATATATACATGCATATATGCAATAGTTAATATAAAGTGATAAATGCCAAAATATAATAAGTAAAAAGATTATGTGTCAAGTCACACGTGCTATCACTCACATGATTGGCTTGCTAGGCATCAATTATTAGCAATCTCTCACTTGACCTAAGTCAATCACCTATGTGTTTGATCCCCATCAAACCCCTGTGACGCTCAAAGATAATATGAGACAACGGTTTTGTCAGTGGATCTACAATGTTATATTAAAATGGAACTCTTTCTACTACTATATATCCTCAAGTCATAATCTCTCTAATAAGTTGAAACCTACTCAGAACACTTCTAATGAGACTTGAGTTCCCTTATTTGAGTAATCGCCCCGTAATTATCACAATATAAAGAATTAGCTCCTCGCTAGTTAGCCCGACTCCTAGATCTGTGATGAACTTCTTCATCCAGACTCCCTCCTTTGCTACCTCTGTTGCAGCAATGTACTTCGTCTCTGTGGTCGATTCATTAGTAGTATCTCGCTTGGAACTCTTCTGGCATACAGCTCCTCCATTCAGGGTATACACAAACCCCGAATTCGACTTGCTATCATCGACATTGGACTGAAAACTCGAGTCTATATAGCCTTCAACCTTAAGGCTACTACCTCCATATACTAGTAAAAGATCTTTAGTCCTTCTCAAGTACTTAAGGATACACTTTACTGCTTTCCAGTGCTCCAAGCTTGGATCCTCCTGATACCTGCTCGTGACACTCAGAGAATGCGCGATATCAAGCATGATACATAGGATGACATACATGATAAACCATATTATTGAGGCATAGGATATCCTAACCATGTTCGCACTTTCTTCAGGAGTCTTTGGGGATATACTCCTAGAAAGCGATATCTCATGTCTCATCGGTATGAGACTTCTCTTGGAATTTTTCATACCAAATCTTTTGACAATGGTGTCTATGTACATAGATTGGAACAAGCCAAGCATCCTCTTGGATCTATCTTTATAGATCTGAATCCCCAAGATATAATATGCTTTCCCTAAGTTCTTCATGGAGAAGTGTCTAGATAGCCAAGCCTTTACTATGGATAGCATTCCTATATCATTCCCAATGATCAAGATGTCATCCACATATAACATCAAAAAGGTGATAACGCTCCCACTTACCTTCCTGTACACACAAGGTTCATCTTCATTCTTAACGAAGTCATAAGATCTGATTACCTTATCAAATCTTATGTTCCAACTTCGGGAAGTTTACTTTAGTCCATAAATTGATCTAAGCAACCTGCACACCTTATCTGGGCAGTCCTTACACACGAATCCCTCGGGTCGTATCATATACACCTCATCGAGGTTCCCATTGAGGAATGCGGTTTTCACATCCATCTGTCATATCTCATAATCATAGTGTGCTGTAATAGCTAATAGAATTCTGATGGATTTTAGCATTGCTATGAGTGAGAAGGTTTCGTCATAGTTAATACCTTGTCTTTGACGATATCCCTTAGTCACTAGCCTTGCTTTATAGGTCTCTACCTTTCCATCTACTCCGATCTTTTTCTTAAATATCCACTTGCAACCGATGGGTACAATACCTTCGGATGCATCAACTACGTTTTAAACATTATTAGAGTGCATAGAATCCATCTCAGAATTCATAGCTTCTTGTCACTTCCTAGAGTCTATTCTCATAATAGCATCCTCGTAGGTCTGAGGATCAATATCCTCAACATCATCTCCTCTAATATGTCTCACATATCTCTCAGGAGGATGAGATACTCTACCAGACCTACGAAAAGTTGAAACTTGTGTGTTAGGTACCTAAATAGACTCGGGTTGTAGAGTGGTGTTTGAGCTAGGTTCTCCAACCTCGCTCAACTCTATCATGCTCCCACTATCTCCACCAAGAATATGTTCTTTCTCAAGGAACATCGCTCTTTTAACTACAAAGACCTTTTGGTCCTCGAGATGATAGAAATAATACTCATAAGTTTCTTTGGAGTATCCCACGAACTTGCACCGCTCCGTCCTTGATTCCAATTTATCGAGGTTGTGTCTTTTAACATGGGCAGGACAGCCCCAAATCTTAACAACCTTAAGATCGAGCTTCTTCCCTTTCTATATCTCATATGATATAGATACTACCGACTTATTGGAACTATGTTCAGAAGGTAAGCTACGGTCTCTAGGGCATATCTCCATAATGAGATGGGTAGGTCAACGAAACTCATCATGGACCGTACCATGTCTAATAGCATATGATTCCTCCTTTCAGACACATCATTGAGCTGAGGTGTATAAGGAGGTGTCCATTGGGATAATATCCCATGGTCCTTGATGAACTGAGTAAACTCTGTACTTAAATACTCATCTCCTCGATCTGATCGAAGAGTCTTGATACTCTTTTCAGACCGATTCTCCACTTCATTCTTATACTCTCTGAATTTCTCAAAGGCCTCGGACTTGTACTTCAATAAGTACACATATCCATATCTTGAGAAATCATCAACAAAGGTAATGAAGTAGGAGTAACCACCAATGGCATGAGTTGACATGGGTCCACATACATCACTATGTATGAGTTCTAGTAGCTCAATGGCTCTCTTAAGTTCCACTAAATTGAGAGTTGATCAGTTTTCCACAAAGGCAAGGCTCGTAAGTTCCATACGACTCATAATCGAATGGATCCAGATATCCATCCTTTAGCAACTTTTGAATCCTTTTCTCATGGACGTGACCTAGCATACTATGCCACATGTATGCACTGTTCATCTCTCTCGTTTCCTCTTAGACATATTTACATTCATGATATATAGAGCAGTGTCTAGCATAAATAAACCTTTATGCAATATTTCTCTCATCAATCTCATCGGCTTTGCCAGAATCTACAACAAATTACAGATGTGATAAATATAACTGGTATCCAATACAAATGCACTATTACAAAAATTTGACTATTGGAGATTGATCATGAATATATATGAAGCTTCTCCAAACTTCTGTTTCGTCCTCTCTGTGAAATACTCTTTGCAGTTCCTCTTCCAATGCCCATCTTTGCCATAGTAGAAGCACTGGCCTTTGTCCTTTGTTGGGTCTTTCTTAGCAACCTTTGCTTTACCTGGTTTACCCTTGCCCTTGCCCTTCTTATGAGATTTTTCTACTTTCCTTTTCTTTCTAGTCTCACTAGTGTAGAGAACTGGCTTCTCTTTCTTGATAGTGCTCTCTACCTCCCTCGACATATTGAGGAGCTTTGGGAGAGTCACCTCAAGTTTGTTCATATTAAAATTCATTATGAACTGTGAAAAAGAATATGGTAGGGACTGAAGCACAATGTCCACACACAAGTTATCCTCTATGACCATTCCTAAACCTGTGAGTTTCTCTATCCACTCGATCATCTTTAAGACATGGTTCTGAACCGGTGTTCCCTTAGTCATCCTAGCGTGGAAGAGGCTCTTGGATATCTTATATCGCTGAGCCCTTCCCTATTCCTCAAACAATTTATGGAAATATAGGAGAATAGATCTGACATCCATATTTTAATATTGTCTCTGTAACTCAGGAGTCATAGAGCCTAACATGCAACACTGAGCAAGAGTGGAGTCATCAATATACTTCACGTAGCAAGTGATCTCATCCTCTCTTGCCCCTTTCTCGGGCATAGGCATCACTGTATCAAGGACGTACGCGATTTTCTCCATCGTAAGAACAATTCTCAAGTTGCGAAACCAATCCGTATAATTTGGACCAATGAGGCGGTTAACATCAAGTATGCCATGTAAGGAATTTGAAAGTGATATTTTCTAAAATAAAGATGCAGTAAAAATAAATAACATCCATATTTTATAGAAAATAAATAATCAAGATATGAACTTTTATCTTAATATGCTCCCACTATTTTACTAACGAGTCATGCGACACCCTCGGCACATGAAATGAAAGTCTCCGGTAAACTTCTAGTGGGGATCAAGATTCAATCAACGTCTTAATGTAACCTCGAGGGACTCGACCAATCATACTAAGCTTAAAAGGTATACAACTCTTGCCGATCACAACTTCTTGTGATTCCCATCCTGTTCGACCTCTGAATCACCATGGTCTCGAGGGACTCGACCAACCATGATGCTTGGTTAAGTCGATACCATCGTTACAAGATGAGTCTGATTCGATGATATACCCTTAAGGGACTCGACTAAGCATACAATGTCCTCAGGTCATCGGTGACATCACTATGTCGTAGGCAAGATAGTGAATTGCGATATAGGTGAGCCTCGAGGGACTCGACCAACTCAACCTACACCAGGAATCGGTCCTTACCTATAACGATGAAATGCCATGTGGGTTAATCTAATTGCTTCATGTTTACCGACTTAATATTATCGAGCGAGGGGTTTCTATGATGTGGTCTCCTAATACGACACATCACACATATACATATTTAATATATATCTATATCGCATGCAAATATATATATATATATATATATTAGGTGTATAAGCAATCACATTAGATGATCATGGACCACAACCTAATATGATCAGGCCTGAGCCAGTAGGCCTAATCACTCACATCAAGATCTATATATGCAACAATGCATCTTCAAGCCATATAATCGTCCATCTCGTCCTCGTTGGTTCCATTGACATCTCGACGTATTTCCATACATCGCGATCATCCGTCTCGTGGGTCCCGCTATCGCTTCCACGCTCCCGCTGCACCTCCTCGTATGATTACAACTTAATCATAGGCACGCAAGCCCGATAATAAATAAGAAATATAATGAAGGCTCGCAGGCTCTAATAATAATAATCACAAGTACACATCATGATCATCCGTCCACACATCATATATCATATGTATAAATCATCATCATGTAGGACAATTAGATAATAATAAAAATAATAATCAATTAAATTTTTTAATTAATTAATATTTTTTAAATCAAGGATATGTAGGGAATTTTTTGAATTCTGAGGGGGTATTTTCGTAATTTGAATAAAAGGATAGAACTAGAATTTCTCAAATTTCGAGGGGCTAAACTATCTTTTTGCTCAAAAAACCCTAAGCCCCTTTCTCCCTTTCCCTTGCTGTAGTCGTCGCCGCCGCCACCTTGCCGACGACGACTTGTGCGACGGGGGGCGGGGGCGTTGCCCCTGCTTGCGGGTGGCGCTGCCCCTGTAGGTGGGCGCCCCCGCAAGAGTCGTCGCCTCGGCGGGCGGTTCTGGCCGCAGGGCAGTGCCCGCAAGCAGTGCTGCCTTGCCGAGCGGCCACCCCTGCGGGGGGTTTTGCCCGCGGGAGCAGCAGCCGCAAGCGCCGTTGCCCGGTGGCACCTCACCCCGTGGGAGAAGCGGCCGCATACGCCACTGCCCCGCGGCGCCTCTACCTGTAGGCTACCAGCCCCGTCGACCGTAAGCCTACTACAAGCAGGCCACTAGCCGGTTACTATAGGCACAGTGCTTGCGCATGCGCCAGCGCTATGCTACTTGGCTGCGGTTGTAGTTGGCTGCATGCACGTAGATCGAGGGCAGCTACTATTGCTGCCCTTTCTCGCTTTTGCGTCAATGATTTTGACGTCAAAAATTTCTCCAAAACACAATATACATATTTCAAAACCAATCTATCGCACGAACAACCTAGCTCTAATACCACTATTGGGAAATTAGAGGAGGTGACATCACATGCACAGTGGAAGAATAGAAAACAAAATCTCCTATTCCCAAAGAGATGTTCATCGTCGTGTGAAGATTGATGTGCAAAAATCCATGAAACTTAAAACTACATATATAATATATTGTATTACCTAGGAAGATCATATATCTCTATTTCCCTACAGATCTCTAAGAGAGGGTGAAGGAGGTCAAGCACCCTCCTTTCTAGCGGTGATCTACACAAGCAAAAGCTCTAGCCTATGAATCACTGAATCCCTTTTATTTATAGAGGTCTTCTATCAAACCCTAATGGATCCTCCCCTATTGGTATTGGATCTGCATCCAACTACTCAAGCCTCTTAGATTAATGGATCTCTATCCAATAATCTATCATGGGCTCTTATTAGATCTCATCCATAGAATCCAATAATTCAGGGGCTTATGGGATATCCAATAAGACAAGGGCTTCGACGGATATCTCATATTCATACCTCTACTCATCGTAGTGCCTACCATATGTGTATAACCCTTTAGGCCCAATATCGAGCTGGCCGTGAGTCATACCTGTTAGAACTCCTTTTAGCTTAGTGAATTATTATCTCTATAATAATTCACTCGACTCATCGACTGCAGACGTACTAGGCCACTACACCGCAGTCCCCATACGATACAGGGGAATCCAATCCATTGGGCCTATATGTCCTCAGTTACTATGTACCTATAGTCCCTCATCCATCGAATATCCCAGAGACCGTATACCGGGTATGGTGCTGTCATACCAATACAGTTTCTACTTGAGTTTCGCTCTAATCGAATTCCCCCGAAGAACTCTTTCTCTCTTAATCCGAATGACCCTGGCCAGGGATTTATCTGAGCAAGACCACATGGGATATTCCTCTCATAACACCAAGAATGGATGATCCTCTATCGACACTCAATAGCTCTCGTAAGGTTGACTACCACTCCCAATGACCGGCTGTACAAGATCTAGGACATCCAAACCTATAAGTCCGGTATCAAAGAATGTAGTACTCATACAGGACATCCTTGGTGTCTCAAATCTAAGGACCAGATACACCATTGGGACTACGGAATCGTTGTTTGACAATAAGATATCATCAACCATCCAACATTTCGTAAGCGGATCAATCAGTGAACTTATTCTCCAATAAGTACCTGTACTGTATCCCTAGTGTCCCCACATGAGTAATTATGAGACCAGCTGCATCTATCATATAGACGAGTATACAGCACACTAGTCTGTCCAGTTATCTCGATGTCCCTCTCGAGTAACCTATGACCGGGATTATTTAAGATTTGTGTTTAAAGACGAATCGGTCTCATTATCGTGATCTCATCACGATCCGATTCTCATTGCATAGATTCAAGAATATCACAATATATACATACATATATGCAATAGTCAATATAAAGTGATAAATGCAAAAATATAATAAGCAAAAAGATTGTGTGTCAAGTCACACATGCCATCACTCACATGATTGGCTTGCTGGGCACCTATGATTAGCAGTGGCACCTCACTCAGTCTCCCAAGTGGTCTGGGCGATGGTATCATCGACAGTTAATGCTGTCAGGTAGTGGTACTGCCAAAGCTCGATCTCCGAGAGCTCTGTCAAGCGGTGGTATAGCCTAGTGTCAAAGTGTTAGGCGGTGGTACCACCCAATAATAGTGGTGGCACCGCCAGTACCCCGAAATTTGGGGATGTGATACTTTTTGGCTCTAATTCTAAAGTCATTTTAGGCCTATAAATACTCTATCATCTTTCGCATGAAAGGGCATGAAATTGTAAACAATATTTTTAAGTCTTAGGGTGTTAAAAGTGTTGTAAAAGTACTAAAAGTCCTCCTCCTCCCTTTCTAATATTATAATTATTCAAGAGAGGTGTGAGCCTCGTAAGGGTTATATCCTAAATCTGTGAAAATAAGAAAGCACTAAAAAGAGGGTGGTTGGTCTTCGCCCATTGAAGGATGACCATTAGTGGATGTTGATGACCTCGACGGAGGAGGAATCAGAAGTGGATGTACGTCACAACGATCGAACCACTATAAATTCTGGTGTACTCATTTCCATTCTGCTTTTTACTACTGCTATTACTTTCTAAGTTAATTGCTAGTTCATTTACTCTAGAGTCAAGCACTTTCTGAAATTAGTTTTCAATGAATATGTTACAAAATCGATGATTTTTCTATTACACTAATTACTCCCCCCCTCTTAGTGCTGCTCTTAATCCTAACATCTTTGATACCAGACTTATAGGTCTAGAGGTTCCAGATCTAGCACAATCGGGCATCGGGAGTAGTAGTCAACCTTACGAAGGGTATTGAGTGTCGATAGAGTATCTGCTCTCAGTATCATAAGAGGAATATCCTATGTGTTCTTGCTCAGATAAATCTTTGGTCACGGTCATTCAGATTAAGAGAGAAAGAGTTCACCGGGAGAATCCGATTAGAGTAAGACTCGAGTAAAAACTGTATAGGCCTAATAATACCATACCCGATATATGGTTTCTAGGGTATTAGATTAATGAGGGCTATCGATATATGATAAATGAAGATAGATAAGTCAAATGGATTGGATTCTCCTGTATCGTTTGGGGACTGTGGCGTTGTGATCTAGTATGTCCACAATCGATGAGTTGAGTGAATTATTATGGATATAATAATTCACTGAATAAGAAGGAGTTTTGACAAGTATGACTCACGGCTAGCTCGATATTACAACGAGTAGAGGTTTGGATATGAGATATCCGTTGGAGCCCCTATCTTATTGGATATCCAATAAGCCAATGAATTATTAGATCCTATGGATGAGATCCAATAAGAGCCAATAAGATATTATTGAGAAGAGACCCACTAATCTAAGAGGCTTGAGTAGTTGGATGAAGATCCAATACCCAATATGATATGATCCATTAGGGTTAAGTTGACAGAGGGGGCCTCTATAAATAGGAGGGAACCAAAGACCCATACGCTAGAGGTTTTTTTTTGTTGCCTCATCTTATTCTCCTCTCTCCCTCTCCTCCTCATATTGTGGGCCCGGCTTGTGACCAGCAAGAAGGGGATAGCCCCTTCTTAATTGCGTGGTGCATGAAGAGTTTTAGGTAGCGATTTGAGAAATATAGATCATTTTTTCGGTTTCGTTGGTTTTTGTGCACAAATTTTTGCATGATAATAAAACTTAATTTTGGACGGCGGATATATATATATATATATATATATATATATATATATATATATATATATATATATATATATATATATATATATATATATATATATATATATATATATATATATATAATATAACTTAATTAGTCATATATGTATATGTGCTATAAAAAATTAGAGAAATGTGTACACTAGAACATATGCAAGTACTTTAAATGCATTCTGATATCAAGCCTTAATTTGAATACTTTGATAGAGACAACACAATCATTTGAAACAATGGGTTGGAAGAACATCATAAGAGGCCATTAGGATGTACTGTAGGAATAATACCAGTCTTTCTATTGCTGCTTCAATTATCTTAACCATCCTAAGATGCTAGGCTCAAGTTGAAGATGTACTTTATCAGCTCGCAAAGTCTTGATTGAAGCGCCCATAATTGGAGTGTTTCATACGAATCGAGTGCCACTCTTTTGTGTGTATTGTAAGAACATATCTCCTTTGAGATTGCTCTGTTTACTGATGTATTATGAGTGGCCAAAGGAAACAAATCTCTGCTGGATGTTTCAATATTGTGATGATTGCAGTATTTGCGAGAGAAGCAACATAGATGGTTTGTATAGAGAAGGAAATTAAGCTTCTGATAGAGAATGAGAATGCAGCAAAGAGGTGACACTGCATTCATCTTACAGCACCTAACAGGGCATAAGAAAGAGACGACAGCCACAACAGATGACCTTGTCGGGTGCAAGCTAACTTTGCTAGATAGGAGAGCAGGTAAGCTGAGAAGACGATGCACCATCCCCACGGCTACCTTCTCTTATTCTACTTCCCACACCACCCAAACCCTAGTCGTGGGGGTGGGCAGATCAGTTCTGGGAAACCGCCTGCGAAGATTGGTCCGGCGGAGGCGCCACCTTCGCCTGCTTCCTCCCTTCCCCCTCGATCTCGAAGGCGGAGGCGGGGAAGGTCCTGAAGAGCCCGGCCGGGGTCTTGAAGGTGAGCTTCCCGGCGGGCGGGCCGTCGGCGGAGATCTCGTCCAGGGTGATCCACACCAGCAGCTCCTTGGCCTTCACCCCCGTCAGCTTCTTGATCTTGGACTTCTCCACCACGGCGGTGATCTCGGGGGAGTACGACACCCGCCTCCCTATCTTCTCGAAGCAGTGCTCCACCTTCTGCTTCTGCTTCAGCCACACGAAGCCGGTCTCCTCCACGTACCCGCACTCGACGATGTCCCTCAGGGGGAGCAGACCGCGGGGGAGGCCCACCTCCTGCAGTAGGAACTTGGACTTCTCCTGGCAGATCTCGTCGCCATGATAGATCTCAGCCTTGGCTTTGACGTCATCCGTGATCAAGGCCATCTCTCGATCAAATCTTCTTCTTCTTCTTCTTGTTCCGGCGAGCAGGAGCTCTCGGAATGCCTCGATATATAGACAACGCAGGGCTCATGGATTTCCGGAATAACATCAGATCAATGCAAGTGTTAAACCTCTTTATGACAATTACAATCACCATCTCGAGTATTGATTGGTTCTCTTCCTCCCATTTTGCATGTTAATTAATTAATGAGATGGTTCCTTATGTGAAAAGCTAAAAAGGAGTTGCCACTCCATAAATGAAATGGTTGGCAAGTGGAAGCTGTGCAGGTTGGTATTTCTCTCTTTCTTTTAATGTAGTCAACATCAGAATTTACTTTTACATTTGAAAAAAATTAACGTAAAATTCTCACGCTTCAATGATTCATAAAGGATGACTGTCCGGTTTCTTAATTTACAAAATTATTAGCTTCTCTTTCTTTTATTGCGTCTGCTTCCATCTCTCTCTCTCTCTCTCTCTCCTCCACCATTCAAAACAATCGGACAGACCCATCATGTGGTTGTTGAAACCAGCACAGTGCTGCATCAACAACAGCTGACACTGTTCCCATATTTTCACAGGCATAGCGTGTGATGAGTTGGACCATTCTAGTGCACCTACGGATGCTCCACGTACATGTACGTGCTCTCTCAGTGAAGGCGTTTCCTTCTATCATAAGATAATACATGCATATGCCTAATACCATTTTCGTCAAACACACCTTGTTTCAGTGCCCAGCAGTAGTAGACTGTTTGCTGCACAAGAATATATATATATATATATATATATATATATATATATATATATATATATATATATAGGGAAATATCATGATAATTTGGCACATAAGACGCCACAAAAAAGCCACATAAAGCGAAAGATAGCAGGCGTCGTGTGGAGAGAGACTCGGGAGGCCCCGCTGCCTTGCCATCCAATGAAAGCACATGAAAGGCCGCATGAACATTACGGGGCCATGACAGTGGGAATTGAATGCACGGTGCAGCCAAGCAGGTAGGACGGGCCGAGCAATTACGACTTCTGAATAGTTCGTAGGAATGGTCATAAATGGAGTTCACATCTCGTCATAAATGTCGAAAAGAAAGCTCACATCCATGGCTTCGCCGCCCAGCCGACCGCATCTAATTCCCCCAACCAACTCAAAACTACTGTTGGTGCAAGCAAAACAACCGCTTGAGCCATCAGTTTCTTTTTTAGTGAGGGCTTCTCGGACCAGTTTATATGGAATTTCGTGGTTGAACACCTGTGATGTTAGGAAAGGTGGCAGGCGGGCACAATAATGCTGATGGGAGAGTTCTCTTTTATTCCGGCAACTGTTATTCGAGGGAACAAATTGATGACTTTAATGATTAGAGAGGAATCGTTAACTAAAGCTACTTAGGACCACCACTTTCTGTTTGGAGAAGAACAATACCACATCATCGTAGTAGTTGTGCTAAGTGATGATATCTTTCGAATGGTGCGGAGCCGCAAAGCCTTCGATGGCAAACAAAGAACCCGAGGATGTTTAACTGAATCAGATAGATGACCTGCTGAGAACATATGGAAATGAAAGAGATGAAAAGGAATCAGAAAGAAAGGGAGAGAGAAGAGGAAAAGAAGAAAAATCGCATAGAAAAAGAAAACAAATGTATAAAGTTTCTTGCTAATGCATATTAAAACCATGATACAACCGACATCCATGCCATGAAGTTTCTGATACCCGTGTGAGACGCGCACCGAAATGTCGACCCTTTGTATTGCAACGGTTGGCAGCATGAGGTCTCATCGGGGCTAACGATGTCATATCAATTAAATCCACTCATGACAACCAAACCATACAGAAAAGATCCATCAACATAACTCAGAGATTCTTGCAATGCAGCAACTACATTGGACGAGAAGGCCGTTGTTCCAGAGGATGCAACATCTCAACTTGTAACCAGACAGTGATTAAAGATTCTATATTTCACCTGCGACAATCAAATAAATAGACAATTCAAACTACGGGGACAAGGCACCGGCGGCGGAACCAAACAAGGGAGACATGTTTTCCATTTCCTAAACCCCAAATAGGTACGACACTTAAACAATCTGATAGCACTCGCAGATGTGGAGTCCTAGGATAAGTATAAAAGCATCCTCAACTATTTGGGAGCAAAATAGTTGCCTTCTTATCTGATCAAACACAGTGAGAACGAGCTTTATAGTGTCTGTCCTTCCCAAAAGAAATGCACTCTTTCTAAATGTGCAAGCCATCCCGCTTGTCAGATCGAAGTCTCAACTGTTCTCGAGCTAGTCCGTGATGGCATACCAAATGGTGGTGAGTACATAGCTACAAAGGCTTATTTCTAGTCTTGCTCTCCCCCTTCTCTTTGTCACGTTTATTATACAGCCTTTCCAGCACTCGTTTTGCCTCACAGGAGGGGAAGTTGCTCAGATCATAATAGTGTGGAGCTATATCAATCAACCTGCAAGCATAAAAATCCAATCAAAATACCTAAAAATATTCGAATGGGTAATATCCCAATGAATGAGAGATGAAAATGAACTTTCACTGCAAAAAAGCAAGTCCACTTCCATAAAATAAAATAATGGTAACACAACTAAACTGGCTTGCCATCAAATTATAGTACTCAAACTGGACTTTTTATGGCAAAGTTTTTTGGCAAATGCACACTAATTAAAAGAAAAAACTATAAATTCATGACATTTCATAACTAGGCAATAACCCTGTCCTGAAGTAAAAGTTCATGACAAATTTCGTAACTAGGTAGACATTGACTACGAGAACACATGACTAGCTAAAGAAGTGCATATAGACTTACCACTCTCCTCGAATGTCTGTCACTGTGCGAATAAAGTTCCTACTGGTCAAGACATACTCATTGTAGATGACCCATTCCGGCTTATGATCCAGGCAGGTTGATGGATGGAGGTGAACAACCTAACAATTACAGCATGGGGCACATGAAGATATTCATAATGAGCATTCAAGAATTACTTAAAAAAGGCAGCATAAATACCTGATTGTCCTTCACCGTCAAATAGTGTCCGGTTCTCTCAAGATGAGCTACCTGCATGAAGTACCCTGCAAGCATCGCCTTCCTGATGTTAATGTAATAATCACGGCTGTTGAAGTCTGTACTGCATAGTTTCAGGTTGAATCTAGCCATGATCCGCACGAGCTGTTGTCTCACATTGTCAGCAGCCTTTAAAGTCCTTTGGTTAATAAAATTTTCATAACACCATGAAGAATCTTCACCTGTGACAACAACGTAAAAGTCAAATAAAAGGACTAGAATAATGGGCATTGAAAATGACAATAGCAAAGTGGAATATTATTCACTTACTATTTTGTTTATATGCATGATATACATTCAACAGTGTTAGGTGATCCCCATCGATGTGGCCAAACCGAGCTTTAGCTTCATCTGCAGCTTTCTGAGCCTCCCTAGGCCGGAGAAAGCAATTGGGTACTAGAAATAGAATTGGTTATCACAGATGAAGTCCACGGAAGGTCAGCATAAGCATGGAGTCGACACGAAACTGCTTCATAAGAAACTATTTGAGAAATTGAAACTATCTACAGTAAGTCCGAAAGACTGGTTAATAAGACCATGAGAGATTGATCATTAAATCCTAATGCCTGATCTACATAGAAACCAGTCACACCCAATAGCAAACAATACAAGATAATCACAAAATCCTACATCTCTTAAATGCCAATACTTCAACCATGGACAAACAATTGAGCGAGAGCATGCAATTATAATGTCCCCAAACACAAGCAATGTTGATAACATCTTGTGAGCATTGGTGCTTGCAATTCAATAAAGTCCAGGAAATATGCACGGACAGACAATGCCATAAACACAAATAACTTTAACCATTCAACATAATTACCATAATACAGATCAAAATGCTTAGCATTAAGTCTTTGATGCTAAGAGTGCAAGTGCAAGAATTATAACCATACATGACAAGAATATACGCAAACCTTCACTATTAAATAACCAATAATAGAAAAAAATTATAACAAAATTGCAATTTTTAGCCTACCTGAGAGCATTGCAGATATTGACACGATCTCATTGGAACAATTGAACTCTGGACTCACAACCAACATCTTCGCCATCTGAGGATCCAGGGGAAACTCGCTCATAAGTTCACCTAACTTAGTCAAGTTGCCATCATCATCAAGAGCACCTAGGTAATTCAAGACCTCAAGTGCCCGCATCAATGTTTCAGGAGCAGGAGGATCCATAAAGTCAAAATGAACCAGATCATCAATCCCAAGTTTCTTCAAGGTAAGAACAGTATTTGCCAAATTAGACCGGAGAATTTCTGGATATGTTTGCTCTTGCAGGTCATTTTTAAAACTTCTCTCTGTGTAAAGTCTAAAACATTTTCCTGGTTGGGTTCTACCAGCACGTCCTGCTCTTTGATGCGCACTTGCCTTTGATATTGGAGAGACGAGCAAAGATTCCACCCGTATTCGTGGGTTGTACACCTTTTGTTTTGAGAAACCAGGGTCAATAACATAAACAATGCCATCGATGGTCAATGATGTTTCTGCAATGTTTGTCGACACCACAATTTTTCGTCCCGCCGGGCCACCTTCCTCCAGTGGCGCTGGTGCAGGTTCAAATATCTTCTGCTGCATGGCTGGGGGCAAAGTTGAATACAAAGGCACCACTTTCACAGGGCCAACTTGGTCACCCAAATTATTGATCTCCTTTGTTATTTTCCTACATGCATCTTCTATTTCTTCCTCTCCAGTGAGAAAAACAAGTATGTCACCTGAAGGTTCACACATGTGTATCTGTACAACAGTTCGAATGGCAGCTTCCAGGTAATCTCTTTCAGGCTCTTGTGTGTAGAAAATTTCCACTGGATGCAATCTACCAGGTACTTTCATTAAAGGGGCCCCACTAAAGTAACCCTGGAACTTCTCAGCCTCGAGCGTTGCACTCATTACCACTAGCTTCAAATCAGGTCTATTTCTCAGTACTTCTTTCAGCAGCCCAAACAAGACATCAGTTGCTAATGTTCGTTCATGAGCCTCATCAAGAATTATCACCTTATATCTCTCCAAAAGTGGATCAGCCATTGCTTCTCTTAAAAGCATACCATCAGTTAAGTACCTGGCATCAAAGTGACAAAGAAAAAAAGAGTCCATGAGTTAAAGTACCAATGCATGGGTCCAGGAGAATTAAAGGCATGACGTAGATGTGTTAAACTCTAACAAGTCACACTCAGGCTGTTGTGTTCCAAATGACAAATCAGATGGTGTTATATATATAACTGTAAAACTTCCTGCAACAATGTAAACACAGCAACAGATGCCACTTGCACAACAATCTACCATGATAGTCCATGACAACCTTGGCCTGGCACAAGACCTTAATCATTTAATGTGTTGATTTCTACATTATTAAGTGATAAGTTAACGAAAGTTACAAGTCTGACCAAGTTTGTAGAAAAGTATCATCATTGTGACTGAGACCCAGAAGCATTCAAGATGGACTTACTTCAAAATAGTCCTGTGACTGCTGCAATCTTCAAATCGGATGCTATAACCAACTTCTTCTCCTATTGTTACATCCATCTCCTCAGCAACTCGACGAGAAACAGACATTGCAGCGACTCTTCGAGGCTGAGTGCAAGCAACCATTGGGCGTTTGCCCAAGTCCTCACATTCCAAGACAAACTGGGGAATCTGTTCAATGACAATCACTATTTTAGTTAATGTGTTCTTGAAAGCTATAACAAAATTGAAAAGAAATATTCATGCAATCTGAATTGAAATATTAAAAAGAATAAAAGAGATTGAAATCAGTGAAAAAGCATCAACAAGGAAACAACAGAAGTAGCAAAAGCATTCCAATGCGAATGTAATTACTAGGTGAATCTTTATTTGAAATTGAAGTACTAGAAACCTGAACAAGAGAATAACCACAATAATTATAAGCAACACTAAATAAAACAAGAAAACATATAATGATCAGCAGGCTATGAATTGAAAAAGCTTGATTACAGACACATGAAAAGGGAGCAAGTGGCACAGATGTCCGAATAATCCGAAAAGCAGAATGGAGTTGGATATGGTAGATGATATGTTTATTTGTTATACATCAGTATTCATACCCATTATTTGGTATCTAAAACTTCTAGGACATTTTCAAGATTGAAATTTTAGTTCCATACATATTTGGTATATCCAGTCTACTAAGAGAGACACCAATACCTAATGAATGCAGACAGGAAGAAGGTAACTTGTACATTTTATTATGCTTTTATCATCCTTCTTTTGTTCACACATTTGCTCTTAATCAATAAAACATTATTGATCACTCCTTTAAATAGGATATTCACATGGTTTTTCCGATGAATTGTTTCAAAACTAGTGGCAGAGTAATTATATGCATTCACCAAGACAGCAGTAAGAACTAAGATGACCGAGTAAGCAATCAAGTTTATTTTTCTGACACGTAATCACAAAGAAATATCTCTTTACATACAAATAACATTATCTCAAAGAAGTGCTCTGTATTTGGTCATTTCCAATGCACAAAGTTTATAGAGACTAGTATGCTAGTAAAGGGGAAAAATGAATGCCAACAACAACGAATTACATTTCTTTCAGACAATAATGTATCACATAATTCCAATGCTTAACACTCATTAAAGGACCATCATCAAACAGTCAGATGAGTTTGATATACATTTCCAATATTTCATCCAAGTTATCTCTACACTCCACAACTTGAACTGACTATCCATTTCTTGGATGCACTTAAGACGTAAACCACAAATGCAATCATTTCTTGTCCAATCTTTCCTTGTAATACCAATACTTCTCATCAACCTTATCTATGCTTAAGGAAATTTTCACAAGTTATTTACTATATTTCTCAATGTTCCACATATAAAGCATCAGTGATCTTGTGGTTACTTATAAACTTCAGCCTTCGGAAAAGGAAAAAAAGATAGAAGAGCTTTTCACAGGAACCAAGAACTAACAACGGAATTTACAGCACTTAAAATCACGTTATTAGCACGAACATGACCTCTAATTAAAAACGCCGAAGGAGTATGTCTACCCAAGGGGTCCGAATAACAAACCTGAGTTGTTTTACCACTGCCGGTCTCTCCGACCAAGATCAGAGTCTGGTTGGCCTTCAATACGTGCAAGAACTCTTCTTTCTGCTGCCATACCGGGAGGGTCTTCCTCTTCTCCAGGATCTCGTGGTACCTCTGCGAGTAGGGCCGACCGCTCCAGCGGTTTACCCCCGGCGGAAGCGCCGCCGTCTTAGCGGATAAGGATCCGTTCGCCTTGCCCAGCTTCACGGACACGGAAGTGTCGTCCACCACGTCGAAGAGGCTCACCTTCCTCTTCCTTTCTGTCGACATCTCCAGCACCGGCTCCGCCAATCAAAACTTGGAGAAAGATCGAGCAAGATTCCGATCGCCTCCTCGAAGAAGGGGATTCGACCCCGAGATCGAGAAAGAGAGGGCGAAACAGAGATAGGGTTCCGTCGAAACCCTAGTTTTGAGGAGGCAGCAGGAACCGCCAGATCGATCGAGTACCGATATATAAGGGAGTGGGAGAGGCCTGGAAGCGTGTCAATTGACTAAAATACCCATGTCAACGTACGATACCAATTCACGAGAAGACCCCTATGCACTATTTGTATGGAAGCAATACGTTTTCTATCCGCCTACAACTTAGCCCGATTACCTACCTTTTCTTTTATTGGTGCCTACGCATGGAGCCCAATTTGATCGAATCCAAATTCCTATTACGACCAAACACGGTTGAGGTGGCAACATTTGCACCACATACACCGTGCCCTATTTCGTGGTCCAAAGGAAAAGTTTGTGATTCACTAAATATATACATTGGATATCCATTAATAAATTAATAACATCACCGCTGTGACATTAACAATTGTTATTTTTTGATATCTCAGCTTACTATATCAGCCCAAAACACCCCAATAAGCACTAACCTTTTATCCAGCATTAGTTTTTTTAACACAAATTTTTCCAAAATAAAAAAGTTAATTCATTACTTTATAAAACGAGTATAACTCAACGACAAGTGCACCCAAAAATAAATAAATAAATAAATAACTAAAAAGCCACATGCCATCCTAAAATTTTATTTTTTAGTAAAATTAAAATAAATTTCAAATATGAGACCTAACACTCCTACAATAATACATTAACCAATCGGATGTCTCAACAAATATTTTTAATCCATCAAAAGATTTATCCTTCATCATATTTATGATAATAAATTTTAAGAGAATATATTTATCTTTAAATCGTAGAATTCATACACCATTGCAGTTGACATCTATTCAGGTTTATAAAAGATTTCTTCATCCATGCCAAAGTTTCTACTGGACCTCAAAAAGGCACTATGAACAAGAGTAACGAATTAACAGATCAGAATCCAATGCTGTCTTAGAAATCAATACAAATGGCTCTAGATGTATATTCCTAATAACCAAAAAAGAAATCAGCTCCAAAAAACTCATAACAGCTGATAGTGGAATGTCAAAGCAAACTTTTAGCAGTTGCATTCACATATACAGCCTGAAGCTGTTTTGTATATCACAAAAAGTATGAGCATTTGTAATTACATAAACAACTAAAATTCTTAAGCACATGTCCTCTAGAATGTGAATTCTACCAGAAATATCCTGACTTTAAAAAAGGCGATGACCTCTGTAAAGCAGACTAGTAAAATGTGCTCCCTAATTCCTCAACAAAAAACAATATATCTTGCATATGATATAGATTTCAGAAGGAAAATTAGAAACCTAGTAACAACGAAACGAAGAGCTCTCCGACGTATTAAGCTCATCTAGCACTAAAACCAAATCCACTGAAACAAATGTCAGTTGTTCCTGATGTATTTCGCAGTATGCCATCAACTACATGAACGTCTTCTGCTTGTCTACTTGATGTGGCATTATGCAACACATTTTCCATTTGTGCTATGATCTTGTCAAGTCCATGCTCAAGAACATCAAGGGCATCCTTGGAAACTGCACTTCTCAGTGTGACAGCAAGCGCTTTGCGGCAAACACGACTGTATCGCACTGTCAGAGATACTTGACTGCCAGAACCCCCTGTGGCTAGCTGTCCACTAGATACTGAACCATCCTTTGCAAACCTAGTCCACCTCTTCAGTATATATTTGGATGGGAGCGAAAGGATATTGTTATTATTGAGAACCTTCAGCGCATGCATGCATAGGATGCCCATGGATTCAAACTTCCTACAGCTGCATGTGACAATAGTTTCAGTTGGGTTAAATTCAACTAATCCATTGCACCGCTTTTGGGGAATATAAACTCTGAAGGTGACTCGCATTCCATCTACACCAACAGGTTCACAAAGACAAGCAAGTTGGCTTTTATATTCATGTTCAAAATCCACATATATTGTCCTTGTATATGATTCTGCTGCTTCAATCAGCATAGGAATGTCAACAAATAAAACAGGCTTACTTTGTGTTGAATCATAATCTTCGAGAATTTCCTTCTCCCGTAGATGAATCAGTGACTTCAAGTACTGAATAATGAATTTGGTCAGAGACAACTTACGAACGAAATGATTTCCAAAGAGGTTGGTCATGTCCTCAGTCCATTGTCTTGTCATCATGGTAGCAGAAAATGAGTTCCCGAGGTAAACCGAACCCCATTTTTCTCGAACAGAGTACAGATCTTTGAACCATGAGACGTTTGCAAGGCCATAACTCGAGATCAAGCTATCCCATTCTTTATGAAAATCATCTTCTGAACCAACATCATAGATGAAATTCTCAAACTCCCGCTGGAAGTTGATATCTAAACATGGAAGATGTGTAGACACACTTTGAAGCAAATTCCATAGACAAAGCCGATGACATGTGTCTGGTAAAGCCGTAGCAATTGCCTCTGAAATTGCAGCACAATTATCAGTGAATATTGTTTTTGGCTGTCTTCCAGACATTGCTACCAAAAAAGTTCTAAACAGCCAAACGAACGATTCTAAAGTTTCATCTAATAATAATGCGGCCCCAAAGATAACAATTTGTTTATGATGGTTTGTGCCAATAAATGGTGCAAATGGTATATCATCACCACCAATGTGATAAGTTGTGTCAAATGAGATCGCATCACCAAAGTAAGTGTAATCTACTATTGACTGCATATCTGCCCAAAAGCAGTTGGTCAGTCGCTCCTTTTCATCAAGTTGTATAGCATAGAAAAATGATGGATCTTCTGATTGCTTAGTTCTTAGAAAGTCTAAAAGAAACTGTGTGTCTCCTGTTTCAAGATCTTTCAACCGTCTTGTGGTCAAACAATTGCTTTGATTTTTCAAGAGCAATCCTGCATCTTCTCCATAATCTGCTTCTGCCTGAATATCATTCTGAGTATATTTTGCTCCAAAGTAGATTCCCGACCTAGAAAGGTTTGAACGCTGAACAGGCAATTTCTTTCTGTGTGACCTTAACATGTGCGAATTACTTGGGGTTGCGAGTGGATGGTTATGTTCATCAATAAATCTATTAACAATCCATAAATTGTCATTGTTAACTTTAAACTCAATACGAGCCATACAGTTTGTTCTCTCTATTGGACGTGATTTTTTAGTCATACTCACAGGATGTTCTTTACGAGAACCTTCATTACTACATACATAGTGTCTATAACGTATGCGGCCATCACTTCTTCGAGAAAGATGATCTTTTCGGACACTAAAACCTTTTCTCTTAGCATACGAATTATAAAAATTGTATGCTTGATCTTCTGAATGGAAAATCATCCCGACTTTTGGATCTAACTCTGAGTTGACATTTACTCCTGAACCAAGTGAACCAGTTGTGCCAATGGTGCTTTCTACAGATCCATCCATAACCCAGGTAACTGACCCATCCATGGAATCAGTACTTTGTAAGTCAGAATTCTGTTGCTTGGAAGATGAAAAAACTTTGGTATATCATCATTTTTTAAAATGTATATCTTTAATGTATAGGGTTCATCTACATCCTTCTTGATAAAAGCAATTTCTGTTAAAAAGAAACATCATAAGAACCTATCAACCAGCAAGTGTTTATAAACAGCATCTAAAAACTTGGGTTTGAGGTAAAGGATGTACGGCCTGTAACATTAAATAATCACTAAAAAGCTCAAGCAAATAACGTTGAGAGAACACGGTTGCCAATAATGATGAACATTATAAGCAAAGCTCCCCAGGACACCTGCTGCATAAACTGCAACATGAGCAATGAAGAATTGACATCATAAAGAAGCAATCAGCATAACTTGCAAGCCATCAGGCACAAACTAATCTGACCAAGAGAAGAAATTGGATGAGCAACTTTAGAAGATCACAAATGTTAGCAGTGCAATCCTATTTTTTTTAGTATATCAGTTGGAAAAAGATAATATAAAACGTAGTCATACAATCTGACCCTTGACATGGAACCCCCTCTTTGGTGAGCATACTCAAAACTCAGACAAGTTTCCAGTTCGGACTCGCCTATTCAAGAATGATGCTAGTCATATTTTCCTTCCACTATATCTAATTATTGAAGTTTAAAACAGTTGTTAGACGGTGGCTATAGAGCACAGATACAAGTGACTTTACATGTTTGCGACCATACTAGTTTTGTCGAATATGCCCTCCTTTGTAACCATTAATTGCAGAGAAAAAGGCGAGTTCATAGCACTGACAAGTGGCTTCTTTGCTTAATTCTCAGATTAGCTGATAACTCTTCCGTTGATCGCTATTGCAACTAAGTCACTAAACTATGACAATAACATCTTTTTGTAAGAATCTTATGCTGTGTACAACATCAATTGGTATTTATAACTAAAAAGGGCATTCTTGTAGGTGAAGCTCTCAGCACAAATGTGAAATACGGAGGTTAGATGCACACATCGTTGCCCTATGCCAATAGAGAGGTTGTTTCTGGCTAGACATTGGTAAAAAAGAAAAATCTTTTTTTGAATAATCCCTTCACAGAAGTATTAACTATTTAACCTAATTTTGCAGGAACCAAAAGTAACATCGGAGCTGAAACGACTTCTGCAATGGCTTCCCGAACCATACCTTGCAAGAAAAAAGAATCACTAGCAACCAATCAAAGTCTACTAATATCGCAAGCTCACTAAATCACAATGGAGATGACAGAATATGTAGCTCCCATTAGAGAGTAATTTCACGGATTGGTGAACACCAAGGTTTCTTTTGCTATAAATTTCATTCTTTCAGCAAATTTGACACCGAGCAGAGATGATGATTTATTCTTTCAGAAAAAGAAGGAAGAAAAAGGAAAACGAAACAAGAAGCAATTTTGCGCGTTGCGGCGCAGAGGGAATCCATGGACGAAAGAAACTGACCTGATTCACGCACACCTCAGCTCGAATCGAGATCCAGAGGGGGAGTTCTCGCTTCAAAGCCACCAAACTGGCGAAGAGAAACCCCAAACCCTCTCCGGGAAGAAGAATGTCCTCTCTCGGTTCGGTTCGCAGGCTCGTGCCGGGGGAGGGAATAGCACGTGTACGACACGTGATGTCGACTAAACTCGGATCCGCTACTATGCGGGGCACGGATTTCACCGCATGAGATCTGCGTACATCGATCTTTAAGAGTCGTGTAATTATTTGATCGAAGCTTTGAGTTCGTCTGGACGAACCCGACTCACCCAGATTATTGGGCCGGGCTGGGTTAGTTTTTTGGAAGTTGGGTTGGGATACAATTCAAATGGCAAGGAAAGGGTAAAATTGTCCATTTATTTGATTTTGATTTTTTTTCTCTCTCTCTCGCTCCTCGCTCCTCTCTCCGCTGTCCTCTCTCTCTCTCTCTGTCTTTCTCTCCATCGAAGAAACGGCTCGATTTAGAGTATGCGAACCTTCACCCCATCGACAGTGATGGCGAAGGTGGAGGCTGGCGACGGCATGTGCGACCAAGATCCACAGAAGGGGAACCGGTTGGAGGAAAGAACCATAAACGTGCGTGATGATTCCACGACAGACCAAGGTTTCCGTTCCTTTCTCATTTCCTCATGCGTACTTGATTTCTTGAACGGGGTTTGTAATATGTTGTTTCTTGGGATTATTCGGCGGTGTCAGCCGCGAAGACGGGGGTAATCAGGGGGAAAAAGCACAAGCTGAAGTGGATGAGCCGGCCCATGGTGTTGCCGGAGACCATCCTCGAGTTCCTCGACGAAGACCTCAGAGAGAACGCCATCAGATATCTTAGTAATTTCTTGGTCGAGGCGAGTGGTTCTTGCTCACCGTCTTGAACGTTCCCTGTTGGTCTTTCTAATAATTGGATTGTTTTGTTTCCGGAAGCTAGGTATTGCCGCTTGGTACTAATTAATTATCTTTTCATGTTTTTGTCGTCTCTTTTACTTGCCTTTTAGTCAGTATTTCAACTCTGAAGACGTATTGGCATTCAGCTTTATTCTTTTTATTTGGGTTTTTGTTGTTGTTAGTACCCATATTTACATGCAATCTTTCTTTTTCAACGCCACATTGTCACCATGTAAGTAGGCTTTTGGTGAAGCTTTTGGTTTCAATTGTTCACTATTCTTGAAAATTGGCATTATATTTGATATTGTTTTCATCCCTTTTCTACTTGGGTTTGTTTTGTTTGTTATTTATATAGTTTAAAATTTCCATTTGCTGGTTTGGTCTGAGTCATGGTTTTCATCTTTGTCATGGATTCCTAATTTCTTGCATTTCAGTGTTCTTGGAGTACCGTTATTAATAGTTGCTGATTTTTGAGCTTGTGATTTCTTTCCAACTAATAAATAGCATATAAAGTTTTTTGGGTTTTGCTTAGTGTCTTCTTTTAAAAAGAAAGACGGGAAATGATTTTGCCCTCTTTCTGTACATCATTTGGTTCAGGTCACGTCAAAAAATGTTAAATGAAAATAAATTCTAAGCTTACCAACAAAACCATCTCTAAAGGAGACAATTCTCTGAACTATCTCACAGAAAATACAATCATTTATACAAAAGACAACATTATAAAGAAAAACTCCCAAAAGACTGGTCTGAAAATTTTTTTATCGGCTCTTCATCATGTGAATAACGCAAGGGAGAACATTGGAGATCAATATCAAAATGAATCTTCAAAATAAAAAAAATCAATATGAATTGGATGCAAAGAAGAACATTTTTGGATAAATGGACAACAGGTTCACATTTTTGTCGGACGAGGTTATACCTGTCCATGATAAAAGTTGAATTTGATCAAATTTTGTAATTCAACAAAATTTTCTCTTATTATCAGAAAATCTTTGCTTATCTTCTTCATCGTATGGTCTACATAAAAGGCCCCCTGAAGGCATCCTAACTATCTTTTCGTTGACATAATACTTAGCTGATGCATGTTTTCCTTGGAAATGCATCTCATTATTTTAACAGCTTCTGAAACTTTTTGGTCATAGGACAAAAAAGAAACAAATTTTTAACACTCTCTGGTTTCTGTCTAAAACAAATTTTTAAATCTGGTTTCTAACTAAATTGTTTTTACTTGTAATGCATCTATTAACTATATCCTGGCAAATGACAAACTTGCAAAGTAGTACAGCAGTTCTGAATTTAAGTTCATGCCTCCATGATTTAAAAATCTATACAAATAATTCACTAAAAATAACCGCTCGTCAACGAGCTCTCAGGTGACCTGACAATGCCATAGCAATTCCATAAGCTGATCAAAATCATTCTCCAAACTCCCAGGAATTTTCCTGCTGAAACCAGTCCTCCATCGATTTCCAATTGATTCGATTTTAAATTCTGATCTCAGTCTATTTTAAACATGTTTTGAATTAAAGTGCTTAAAGAACTATGTGCACTCCATATATCCTGCAAGAAACCAACTCATTCTGCAATTCACACTCTAAATTTCAACCTACATTTGCAATGAAGTTTTCTAAAACTAGGTTAAAAGAACACACTTATCGAGCTATGTAATATTTCTTCAGAATCATTAGGACACATAAAATTCTCTCTTTCTTTCAGTGTTTTAGTATCTTGCATAATACCATTTTCATGATCTTTTACTTTGTTTATTCAGAATAATCTGTAATATCTTTAGTTAAGCAGGCTCATCTTTTTTTCTCATGCCTTTAAGAAAGATCAGCATCTTTGTCTTCACCCATGCTAGCTTGATGTTTCGTTTTATCCTTTAGTCTGCTTGGTGTCTAGTAATTTTCCAAAAGTAAGTCTGCATTGGTGATGTCTACCTATTTCTTTGTTTGTTTACTTCGAAAGGCAAAGGGAATGGATCATTACTTGGGTTTTAATGGATTTCCTAAAGCTTTAGGCATTGTTGCTTTTGATGGCTTTCAATTGGTTAAATCTTAAGTGCTTCCTGGTATTGCCATTTATAAACTGACTTTTGGTTTTTATTATTCAGTATTCTTGATGTCTGCATTTTGAACTTTCATTGAGCTTGCTTGTTTCTTTCTGTTGAACTTTTTCTTTATTTTTTGGTTTGCCCACACAATTCAAATTGCATGTGATAAAGGGATGCTTTGGTCGCTTTAAATCTATTCTTCTTGTATTGTTCATTCACCATTATGTTTAATTCTCTGGTGTCATTTGGCTTGCTCTTCTGATGGTTATAAAAAGGAATATCAATATTTTATTTTTTTCAGCACTGACTGGAATTTTATGAAGATGGTTTAAATTCTCTCAATTTACCAGAAGCCAATGACTTGTTACCTTTTCTATATCAGAAAAGGGAAGAGGATTTGGATAATTACTTCCGGACTGGATATATGGTGTTTAATTCCTGTGGTACACTGTGCATATTACTACAGGTTGTTTATTTCTAGGTTATGTGTTTGTTGCAAGTGCTTTGAATTACATCATAGTATAATGCTACAAATCTTGGGTCTTATGGAACAGGAAATTGTAGGCTTTTACAAGAAGATGGAAGATGAAAAACTTGATTCAAGAAGCATAAAGCGTCTTATTAATGTTCTCACTCTTTTCCAGGTCAGATTTCCTGCCCCCGTGATAGATTATTTTTCTGTTGCCTCAAATTTAGTGCAGTTATTAAGCAGATTTTGCTCTTTGCAGAGTGTTGCTGCTAACAACGAAACCAGGCAAAGATTTGTAGATGGTAAACCTTTGGTCTGTTGTACAAAATAAAATAATGGGCTCTGCATTTTACATTAATTATTGCTATCATCCAGATTCCAAACTGGATAAGTGGATAACGTATCCCATTTGGATGGTGAACACTTGAATTTAATGAATTGCTATTGAAGACTTGTGAACTGTTATTTTCTTATATTCTATCTTTCTTTTACCATCTCTGCATCATAAAATCATCAATTTGGACTATTTTGTGATCAACTTTCTAATTCCTTTTTTTCCAATGAGATAAATAATTTTGTATCATCGTTTCAGTAAATACATCTTTAATTTTATGCAAGCATATATTCATCCTTATGGGAAATGGCTACTACAGTTCTTTATCTTTTGCCAAAAATATCAAAGTTTGTTAGTCGAAGGTGCCAACTATTTCATGCAAAAAATTGTGATCCTTGAAATTTCAAGTATTTGTGGCTTATCTGCTAAATTTAAGCTTCAAGTAATTTTCAGGTTCAACTATGAGAACTTGTTGGCTTTCAGTTTATAATAATTTAACAGACTTCAACAGTTTCCTGATTTCTCTTGAACCTATCACAAATGACAACATTAATCCTGCAGTCTTTTGGTTGATTTTCTACTCGTTGTTACATGTACATTTTGCCCCCTTCCCACCCGCCCAACTTTTTATTTTCTTTTTTTTTTAGTGCAGAAACATTTCTTGAACTCAATTATAACTAAATATGTTCTTTATCTACTTGTTCCAGCCTGTGGTCCAAACTTTTTGGTACCCTTGATACTTTTTAAGAGCACAAATGAGGTGTTTGAAGATGTCCGTACGATTGCTCTTTCAGTGTTTGGAATCTTGTGCCAGGTCCTTCATTTTTTAATTATCTGTGCAACACATTAGTAATGGTACAATAGCCTGAACAAAATTTTGTTTGAAGGGTAGAGAATCGAGGATTATAAAGTGGGCTATTGAGAACGACATAATAGAAGTATGTCATTGCATTTTGGAGAATGGAAGTGAGCTTAGTAAAGTGGTATGTCCCTTATAATAATTCTGCATTTTCGGCTAATTTTTCTTTTTATGTCCTATAGATTATGCTTCAATTGTCCTGCACCTTCACTCTATCCTTTGGTTTCCTGCCAACGAAGATCATCTAGTTTTTCTCATTTGTTTAATATGTTGTTTATCTAAATGTAAGAAGTGACTATTAAATGAGAATATAAGAATTTAAAATATTTTTTCAGCAATAGTAATTGATGAGACAATTGTCTGTTATATAGGCTACATATATCGAGTCATATGGCTTCTGATTTGCACATAACCCTCAAGTTAGAATGAAGCATTCTCCAGCTAGAAAGCAATTCAACTCATAATTTTCTTCATGAGTATCTGAAGACATTATTAATTTAGCACAACTTTAACTTTCTTATGCCATCAACAGAAACAAATGTAATGTTATGGCATAGATACAAAATTGATGTTCATAAATAGATTCTAATATATCAAATATCCATCAGTATTTATCTACTATTTGTACATTTAGATAATTTGTATGATACATTTTTGCATGTATCCCCTTTTTATTTGTACATATCATATTTAGTTTGTAAATATGCATAAATACCCGTATGATGTTCACTGGCATATCTATTAGGCAATCCTTAATTTCGTTTATTCTTGTTCTTTTCATAACTCTTCAACTGCGAGTCCCCATAACACTTGTGGTTAAATGTAAACTATGAAAAGAAGGAACTCTTTGTGAAGTTTCAGGAAAAACTGGAAATATTTTACATGTTGCAGATCTTGGAAAAAATTGCTGCATGTTTAGTCACAATGATCTTGTAGGATTGTCTCTTGGGTGTTATCAAATTCTGCCAGAAGGATGCAAAAACTGTTCCATTCTTGCTATGCCATGTACTTATTTGTAGTTTGAGTTTGACTTTTACTTCTATGAAGCTGCTTGACCTTTTGTATTGTTTTCCATTGGAAAAGACTGTTTTGAGTAACCAATTCTCTTTCATCTTTTTTATGGGTGTTCTGAAGAGAACATAGTCTGGTCATAACATTTTTGGTCGTAGATTTTTTGTGGAAAAATATAAGGTCTCAAACTAAATTAAATGCAGATAGCAATGCACATCCTTGAAGCCATACTTCATGACAACTCTGGTATATCTTTTATTTGTGATCCCACATGCACACATGTCCTCGATGGACTGATTCGGACATGGAACGGGCTGGTACATCCAATAACTAGTTTTTATCCACACATATAATCATAGTCTTGATCCTTTATTTTATTCTAAAAATACCTTCTTGCTAATTTTTATCCTCATTATGAAACAAGGTCAATCTTTTAGCAGTTGACCAAGACTTTTCTCCTCGCCTACTGTTCCACTCCATAAGATGCTACATTATTCTCTGCAGACATGACAAGTAAACTGCTCTGGAATGTAAATTCGGTATACTGATTGCTAGATCCAGCCTTTTCTGATAAGTATTTGTTTCAGGGGATATGATGCCGTTAAGAACAACCTTCCAGAGGCTATTGCAAATGGCTCCTTCCATGAGATGACTGAGGTATCCTGCTTTGAGATAGAATGTGTTAGCCATAAGAAATATGTTTCGTTGGTCCTGAACCAAAAATCTATTTTCCATGAAACTGCAGAAGTACCCAATGATCAGGGAATTGTTGCATCAGCTTCTTCTCAACGTTGGTAAGGAGGCAGAAGTCCATCTTTCAGAAAAGTGGTGATCACACATCAGAGGAGGAAACAGTGAACTTACATTATGCATGTGGATTGGTTCTTTCACCGAAGAGTCAGGTTCTCTGCTTAGCATTCCCTTGAATGATGCAAGCAGGATTATAGTCGTAAATGAAGTATAGCCTTCTGTATATTCTTTATGTTCTATCAGCTCCTGTCTGTGGAGCATCATAGGAGCAGATTAGTAGTACACCGGCAGTGATGGTTAGGAGCCTGCTAAGAGAAGATGTTTTGAATTGCCCAGATAAAATCCAAACTTCTCTTTGAGATGCGGAGACACAGGTGATGTGATTCATGCATGCTTTTTTCTCGTGTTCCACATACAAAGCAAGTGTGAGCATCAATGTATGGTCCCTAAACCACAATAAGAAGGTGGGTTCTTTACGGGAGGCGCTCGACCAATGGTTCTATAGTTAAACTATCTTGGGCTCCTTCCTAAATCCATTTTGCAGGGAAGAAGATGACAAAAACTCCTCCTCGTAGCAATACAAGGGAGCGGCGACAAACGAACTCCCGAACCATGTGACCTTAGATATCAACTTTACCGAGTTTGACCACCATATCCATAGGTAAATAGGTCGTACAAACTTGATTCAACAACTAAAGAAGATCAGATGACAATTCAAGACCTGAAACAGAAGTTATCAAACACTAACTGGGCTTCTCCAATCCCTAAAATATCATGCAAAAGAATATTCTATGGTCGTTGGAGGAAGATTGTTTTTGAAGTAATCATTCTCGGGTTTACGAGTGACGGACATCACACCGTGTTATACGCGACGGAGGAAATAACCCATCATTATCGTAGTAGCGGGAAGCAGACAGATCCGCCTGGGCGAACAGTGGCCAACAAGTGAGTCGCCCCGCTTTCCTTCTCGCCCGTAGACGCTAACCCTAGTCCTCGTCATCTACCTGGTTATCCTCGATTCTGCGACGCCAGCTTTTACGTCGGCCGCTCCGAGGATCCCAGTTTCACCTATGTCCTCCTCTCGCCCTTCGGTGTCCGTCTTCGGGTTCTGTTTCGCTTCTGGGTGAGAATATCTTGTCCTCTGAACCAAGATTCCTTTTAATTTCCTCCTCCTCGGTGTTAGAATCCCTCGTCTGTTTGATCGGTGGACCAAAGTCGGTTCCTTTTGCGTGGATTTCCTTTTACTTGCAATTTTTCTCCGGTTTTCTCCCTTGGGCTTATGTTCACGGTTGTTGATTTTCCAGATTTAATCTTCTTTTGCTTGGTTTACGATCAGTGATTTTTAGTACCTGCGTGTTCCAGTCTTTGTTCCGTTGGTTTTTCTTTGTTTTAATGCGAATTTTGGAAGTCGTATTGATTTCTTTTTGTACTAGGGTTTTGTTGCTCGATATGTTTCTTTTTTGGTTTTAATTGCGTAATGCTATTGGTTTCTAATTTCACTGTACTTCTGTCTTCTTTGGTGTTAGTTTTTAGAATCCACTAGATGATTGAACTCATTTTAATATGCGTCTTCTGCTTCTTTACCACCTTTTTGTTGGGAATGTGATTACCAGATAGGAAGACAAAAGGACGTAGTACTTTGATCGGTTAAAGTTGGCATCTTTCTTATGGAGGGCTTGGGAGGCCTGGGATTCGGTGGTTCGAATACTGTGATGAAGAAGCCGAGGAGTGCTACCTTGAGGCGGCCTCGGCTTGAGGCACAGCTGGTTTCAGAATCTTATGATAATTTGAGGAGGCTCTCTCCTGTTGATGATGGATGCAGCGAATCCAGCACCAGAAGGAAAGAATATTATCTCAACAACCCTCCTCCAAAGAGTTCATCTGTCAATATAGCTTCTTCAAAGAAGATCAAGCAAAGTGATAAGGTGTTTGGAGGGGTTGATGGGATGCATTATGGCAGTTCACGAGGTGGACATGGCTTTGACTCGAAACGCCACAGTAAAGGTGTCCTGGTCCCAGCGAAGTGGAGAAGCACAGACAAGGTTAAAGAAGATACTGAGGAGCGATCAAAATCCCTGGATGCCAATGTAGGAAAGAGTGATGTGAGTTATAATTTGCAGCAGCCAGAAGCGGTTTCTAATGTGATGGCTGAAAACAAGCCAAGGAAGGTGAAGCTCAAGGTTGGTGGAGTTACACACACAATAATTGAGACAGATGAAGGTGGATCTTCTTCTGCAAAACATCCACGTTCCTTGGATGCATCTCACCATCGTCTCAAGCTTATTGACCCGGTAGTATGCTGCCACAGATGCATATTTTAATATTTGCTCATCATGGAACAATAACTCTGAAAATAGAAACTTAGCCATAAGTTAATAAACTGCCTACTACAATAATAGTGTATGATCAATAATGTTGATTCAAATATGTTAGAGATGTTTGCCTGGTAATTTAGTAAAATATGCTGTGCTAGTAAATTCTTAAGATGTCTTATCATTCAGGTCTGAGCTTTATCTGTGTTGTATGGCCTTTATGTTGATACTCATTCGAAGAACTGTGGACTGTAGTGGCATTGTGATTTACTTCTGTTCTCAGTTTCAGAGTTTCTCTGATGGTCAATCTCTACCGGAGAGGGGGAATGGCTCACAAGGAGATCAGAGGAAGGAATCCAGTGGATCGAGCGTTTCTCGTGGGATGAAGGAGGATTCTACGGGAACAGTGGCTGAAGAAAGCTTAGTTGGAAAGCAATCAGACAAGTTTCATATGAGTGCCTCTTTTGAGCCCACTCGTAAGAGTAAAAGGGTCCCAAAGAGGCGAATGTTTGATAATGAGGAGGAAGATGATGAGATTCGTTACCTTGAAAAAGTTAAAACTTCTAAGGCTTCTGCAGTTGATTCTGCGGAAATTGAGGATAACAGCGAGAACAGTGTCAAGAAAAGGAAAATATCCAAGCTTCCTAGCAACAGAAATACTGTTAATGAGATGGATGAAGACTATGTTGTTTCTCAATCAATCAAAGAGAATACTAGGAACTTAAGACCAGGAGGAAAGGAAGATGATGATACAGACTATGTTGAAGAGGAAGAACCTGGTTCTGATGGTGAGCCTGAGATCAAGAGAAGAAAACAGAAGGAATCTAGTGGCTTACAAGCTGATATTAAGACTGAGCCTCTTACTACACGTCAACGGGCACTTCAATCAGGAAAAGGAGGCAGTGGTGAAAGTTTCATCGAGTTCCCAAATGGGCTACCATCTGCACCCTCTAGAAGTAAAGCCTGATATCACTGTCAATACTCTTAACAGAATAGCTTGTAAGAAAACTTTCTCATGTTTCCTTCCTTGTATAATGATTCAAGAACAAAGGGAGACGTTATCTGAAGTGGAGATACAAGCAAAGAGAGCAGAGGCTGCTCAAAGACGGAAAATGCAAGTAGAGAAGCAAGCTAGAGAATCTGAGGTTTGTCTATTTTTCCTTTTTTGGATGTAACTTGGCATTACTATTATCAGGGAATTGCCTAATTGAATATAACTTCACAGGCTGAGGCAATAAGGAAAATATTAGGTCAAGGTTCTGACAAGAAAAAAGAAGAAAAAAAGCAGAAAGAACTCGAAGAGAAGGTACTGATCCCAAACTTCAGTGATGCTCTAAATGTACTCCAATTGATTGTTTTTTTTTCCTTATTTTTCTCTGAAGGCAAAGTTGGCTAAGTCACAACCTTTAAGTCCGAGCACCATTAGATGGGTCAGGGGACCCTTTGGCACAGTTGTTACTTTTGCTGATGATGTAGGTCTTCCAAGTATATTTGACTCCAAGCCTTGCAGGTGAGATGTCAATTTCTAATTTAAACTTGGGAGGTAACAGGTTCACAGCATGAGGCTTAAAAATTGGTAATGTTTCATAGATATCTTATGTTTGTGCATTGCTCATGTGTTTTCACCCTTTGGTTAATTTTGCTTTATGGCATCTTACATTCTGTTTATGTAACTAACTTTTGCCTGCATGCTTATTATTGATATTCTTTCTGGATTAACCTTGATTCAGTTACCCTCTTCCACGAGAGAAATGTGCTGCCCCATCGTGTACAAATGCATACAGGTATCGGGACTCCAAGACTAAACTTCCCTTATGCAGTCTACAGTGCTATAGGGCAAGTTCAAGGAAGATGTGAGCTATCAGTAACTAGTTGATATTTCCGATTGCGATGTATATATGCAACTACTACAGTAGCTTGATCTTTTCTCAATCTTAAAATATAAAGAGATGGCGATTCTAAAGAAGTATTTTACCTGATTTAATGACCTTTTTTAGCCAATAACTCAAATTTTCTATAGTGATGGTCTTACTCCTTCATGAGTGGTTGATGCACATCAATATGTAATTTACTCATGGAAGTCACCAAGGTCAATTTTTTTCCCAGCATTTACATGGTAATTCTTAGAGAGTGGTTATTCCTAGTTTGCTTATATTCTTCAGTTTTCAGTTTTGCTGTTATATTGGTTGATGGTCTTACTCCTTCATGATTGGTTGATGCACATCAATATGTAATTTACTCATGGAAGTCACTAAGATCAATTTTTTTCCCAGCATTTACATGGTAATTCTTAGAGAGTGGTTATTCCTAGTTTGCTTATATTCATCAGTTTTCAGTTTTGCTGTTATATTGGTTGATGGTCTTACTCCTTCATGATTGATTGATGCACATCAATATGTAATTTACTCATGGAAGTCACTAAGATCAATTTTTTTCCCAGCATTTACATGGTAATTTTTAGAGAGTGGTTATTCCTAGTTTGCTTATATTCTTCAGTTTTCAGTTTTGCCATTATATTGGTGCTTTTCTTTGGGCATGTTACAAACTTCTGTGTATTGCCATGTTAAAACTCTTCTTCGTTTGCTCCATTCATATTTGTTGCTTCAAAAATTATAGTCGGCTCATATATCTTGCTGTTGCAATCAAGTGGAAGTGGCATGGTGACCGCCACTTGGTAATCTATTTCCGACATGAAAATAACTTGCAGTTGTTTATAGGTGTTGCCACTATTTTTTCCACCTCATGTTTATTACAAGCATTGTTGGTCCTTTCAGGGTTTCTTCAGGATATAGGCAGATAACTATGATATTTAAAGCCTCTAGATTACATCATGGTAAGTTATGCCCAGAAAAGGGCACACTGCTGCTCCAATAAGTGTTTGATTCTTTTTATTGTTTGTAGTCCTATCTATGAACAAACTAAGATGATTATGGTTCATGCATATGCAACTATCCACAACTTGATTATTCTTTTTCTGTTTCTGATGCAAGTTGTTGAATCTAGATTTGATCTCCGCACTTGGATTTCAAACAACAACAACAACAATGACGATAATGTTACATGGATATTTTGGTACTGCATTTCAAATCTTTTCTAGAGGCTCCGCTCTTAATACAATGCTCTTTAATGCTACAGTACTTGCTGGTGGTCCGAAATGCAGAAACTTGAAATGAAGTATCAGAAGGTTCTAATTATGGAGGAAATAGAATACCATGGAGATAGCTCTGATGTCATTTTTCCAAATAAAATATCGAGAAACTTGAATTTCCATCCATTTTCATGTTGATCTTTCACGCCCATGGAAATTATTGTTCGGCATCGGCTTCAGGCTGTGGACACCATTTCTGGAGGCTGGCAATTCACTGCATGGCCTACAAGGTAGTTAAACCACCTGAATACCGCCGGAGTGGTAGGAGAAGAACTTTCTACCCTTTTTCTGGACTGTCACGCGAAGTTGCTGTCTTGTGATTGGAGGAGCGTAGGACCACTGAGCTCCAACCAAAGGGAGGCAGGTAAACCGGGAAGCAATAAGCGGGTAGGCGAGTTCACCCCCGATGGAGGGTACTTTCACACTGCAATATCATACGCGGTCGTTCGTATCCTCGATCCGCCACTGGGCCAATGTCTCTACTTCGAATCCTCCGCCCTCTCCTAACGGACTGTTCGAGGCCATCTCGCTTTCTCTCTGCCCCCTTCCCCTCGTCTACATATATCCTCCGATTTCCCACCCTCCCAAAACCCTAATTACTCCTCCATTTCTCTCTCCTCCTGCTCGGCTTCCCCTGTCCTTACTCAGCACCCCTTGCTCCCGCGATGCCAGCCTCCGTCTCGCTCTCCCTCTCTCTCCCCCTTTCTCCTACTGCCAGATCCGATCCGTCGGTCGCCGCCTCCCCCTTCGGTGCCTTTCGCCGCTCCGGACTCCGCTTCTGCGGCCTCCGAAGGGAGGTATTGTCCCTCCGCTCGTTGAATTCGGAGGCCTCCGGGCGGATCTCCCCGTATCCCGCACGGGTCCTCTCCAATAAGGTCTTGGCTGCGGCGAAGAGCAACGGGAGCCCCACCAAGGGCTTCGATTATGATATTGTCATCATTGGAGCGGGCGTCGGAGGTCATGGTGCGGCGCTCCATGCCGTTGAGAAGGTAATGTTGTCTGTTTTAACTTAGAGCTTGGGTTCTGGTCGCCCGCGACTTCTTGATGGTATAATGGCTTACCGTATAGCTGGCCGAATCGTCTTGAGTGACATTATTCTAATTATTTTCCTTTTTTCTCATATATGATTCTTTTTTTCCGATCCTTTCTTTCGTTGACAAAATCTGTTAGGGTTATGCCTTTTTTCACAATTCTATCTTACTTTTGGGCAATACAGTAGTAAATTACTTGACACAATAGTAAAACCGGTTGGTTTTTTGACTCGTTTACCATTTATCTATTGATGCTGTTCGCTGATGGTTACAGTAGTTGTCGCTATGTTTCTTGGGATACCCATGCATGATCTACCAATGTTCATGAAACATTTTCGTGTAGCAAATAGAAACGGACAGATTGTAGAGAAACCTATAAAGCAGTCATTTCTTGGGCCACTTCCCTTGCACAACCTGATGTATGTTTATGAAGTCACAAACATGAGAAGATTTCAATGTTTGACTGAAGCATCAAGTTTTTGGCTATAATTTAATCTGTTGTATTGACATGTCGTGTTAATGTTTGGATTTCATTTGGCTGTTTATTTGTTCGCCATATGCTTTGGCTTATTCTTCATCAGAATTGAGTCCTGATATGTGTTGGTTTGCAGGGTCTGAAAACTGCCATTATTGAAGGGGATATTGTTGGTGGTACTTGTGTAAATAGAGGGTGTGTTCCATCTAAAGCTCTTCTTGCTGTTAGTGGTCGCATGCGTGAGCTTCAAGATGAGCACCACTTGAAGGCGTTGGGCCTACAGGTATTGAAACTTCAATTGTTCTTTCTCTTACCATATGGCTAGAATCCAGAAACAATTGCATGGAATCGTACTAATGCCTAATCTGGTACTTAAGAACTAATTGTTTTGGCAAATAAGATCAAAGAGATACATTTTTTCTCTTTCTTCATTATGTCTTTTTTTGTTTCTGACGAGATGTTTAATCTGATTAGTTCACATGCCACTTATTATAACTGCTTTGACTGAAGAAATATGGAACATTCTTTGTGTATGCCATGATGATAATGTCAATAAAGATCCTAATGTACATTTACACATAGCTTCACTTCAGTGGAATATATTTAAGCCCTAATTTTACTGGAAATTCTGTGTCATCAGGTCTATATTATGAAAAATGCAATTTCCTACCTTAATTGTTTTTTTCTAGTCATGCCACCTCCACTATATTTTCTAGAGAGTGCACTGCACTTAATTTTTTTAATCTATTTATAAGTTAAACATAATAAATATGCCATTCTTTGATACATTGCTCTGAAATGACAGGTTGCATCTCCTGGATATGATAGACAGAGTGTTGCAGATCATGCAAATAATCTTGCTTCTAAAATCCGGAGCAATTTGACTAATTCAATGAAAGCTTTAGGTGTTGACATACTCACAGGAGTTGGCACTATTGTGGTAAGTTGCTTGTGTTTGATGTTAAGCCTTCTGCAGTATATTGATCATCATTGTTCCTCATTTAATAGCTGAGTTTCCATCTTGTAGTTGATTGTGACATATTATCCAATGGCATTTGTTGATAAGCATTTTAGTATTACATGATCCAAACCAGGCATAAACTGTGATTGCAATTTGGGTTGGTCCCTTCGGACACTTATCTTTATTTGTTTTTTCTTCCTCCAATGATTTATGAGGTAATGTCTTAGTGCCATGTTAAAGTGTCATGAACTAATTTCTTATTATGATGTACTAATATTTTCCAGGGGACACAAAGGGTGAAATATGGAAAAGTTGGGTTCCCTGATACAGAAGTTACAGCTAGGAACATAATAATAGCAACTGGATCTGTTCCATTTGTACCCAATGGCATTGAAGTGGATGGTTAGCTCTATCTTCTCTGACTTATCTAATTGGTAATTAGTCATTTATGTCTAATTGTCTACAAATAAGTGCATGTACTGTTGTCAATGTTGGAAAATTTCCCTTATGAAAATGATGAAATTCAGCATTCATTTCTGTTTTGTTTATTTTATGTAGTTGCAGAAACACGAATATATTAATATGTAATCGACCAAAAATATTATCAACGTTATCTTCTAATCATAATTTTTGCCCTTTTTATGCCAATGATCTATAAGATTTTCACCTCTAGCAGTTTTTCCTGATATGAATTCCCAACTTCATGAACTCTCTCATGAAGAGGTTTATGCTTCAACATTTTTTAAACAAATGATCAGTCAGAACATAGCTTAGGATTCCACATTTCTTTTCTAACTCTTTTAGATGGAGACTGTTGTTTCCAAGATATTGTGGAAAAGATCATGATTTATGTGTAATAGGCTCTTTATTCATGTTAAACCCAGCTTGCAGGTTTCAAGCTTGTGAGCATTATACCAATATCAAAGTATTTTTTTTTAAAACGGACTGTGTTAAGTTGTATGTTCTCAAGCAGGTGCTCATTTTCTGTCCTTGTATACTTCTGGTATGATTTTGATGAGTCTTTACTTGTTCTAGTTTTTAACCCACCGAAGTAGAAAATGTTTGATAGGTCATTATAGTGGTTTTCAATTATTGTTTTTTTTTATATTGACGTTTAACTTATAATTAATGGTTATTTTTTATTTTCTTTAATTCTTTATATCTTGGCAGATACGACTTTGCATTACTTATAGTTTGCTTCAGCTACTATAAGTTAGTCCTAGTAGTTTCCTGTCAATGCATTATTATGCTGTTCTTGTATGGTTAATTTTGTTATTTTTTTGTCTTATTGGGTGATATATGCAGGAAAAACTGTATTTACTAGTGATCATGCACTCAAGCTGGAGTGGGTACCAGATTGGATAGCTATTGTAGGAAGTGGTTATATTGGACTTGAATTTAGTGATGTGTACACCGCACTTGGTAGTGAGGTATGAATTTACTGTTGACTACCTTTTTGATAGGTTTTCTTAAGGTAGTGTTTATTCCATGGTTGATTCTTTGCCTTCAACTTAGCTTCTGTTTTTCTTTTGCCAGATAAGGAGCACATAGACTGTCATAAATCCCCAGTGTGATGATTTATGTTCTGCAACATTACTTTTCTTTAATGCATAGACTGCCATAATCCTGAATACCTAGTTTTTGATGGTTTATGTTTCACAACATTGATTCTGTTTAATGTATAATGTTTTTATTTTTATGTGTTGTACTTCAGCATGCAACTCTTTACAACCATATAGTTTCCTGTGATATTAGCAGCACCATATTTACGTGTATTGACAAAGTCTCTGTCCTAGCATTCAGCATGCAAGGGTTTGCATTCTGTAAAGTTGCCTATGTTATTAGGAGTTCCATATTTACATGATTTTGGGTTGGAATTATTGTTCTCCTTTTGATTAACTATAGCATTAGATCATGCTCACTGATCATGGTATCTGCTATCAAAGTTATCTTCTTTGATGATACCATTGGTGATCTCCAGCCATTGGTAATCATTCAGTACGAGTTTCCAGTTCAGATAATGTTCTAACTTGGTAATGTTTATTTACCAAGCTGGATCTCTGCATTGAAAGGGGCGCATCAAAATATCATAGAAGGTGAAATAAGATTGTGAACAGAGATTATACATGCTACTGAAATTCAAGTAGCTGTAAATTGAATTTATTAATTAAATGGTTAAGTTGCATTTAGTATTTATGGACATTCTACAAGTGAGTACTGACTAATCATAAAAATGAACGGTTCACCATAATATTTAATTTCTATTATCTTATTGACCTGAGTTCTACTGTTTGACTTGAAATGCTTCTAAGACCAACTTTGTTTTTGGCCAGGTTACTTTTGTTGAAGCTCTGGATCAACTTATGCCTGGTTTTGATCCTGAAATAGCAAAGTTGGCTCAGAGAATTCTCATTAATCCTAGGAAGATTGATCATCATACTGGTGTATTTGCGAAGAAGGTTTTAGTTCTCATCCTTTAATTTTGTGTTTCTGTTAATCAAAATTAAAGGTGTACTAATATTGGTGATATACGTTCTTATAGATCACGCCAGCAAAGGATGGAAAACCTGTTCTTATCGAACTTATTGATGCCAAAACAAAGGAACCAAAAGATACTCTTGAGGTAAATTTTGATGTATTAATTTTTACTCTTGAGGAGCTTTGCTGTTACCTTGATTTTTGCAAAATTTTCTAATGAAAATGAGTGCCAAATCTGAATTTGGTTCTTAATGGTAATCTTGTAGTGTATTCTGTGGATTGCTTATGCTCATATTCAAAATAGTAGGTTGATAAAATTTTGTGAAAGAGGTGGAACAAAATGTCATCTGGTGAAATGTTATACATGAGATGAGGATAAGTGTCTCACTTTTTATTCTAAGACGAGTAGCAAAAGCCCTTCTGATACTTAATACATGTTATAGTTAGAAGGATATGTCCTTGGATATTAAACAATGTTAATTGCTAGCAGTGATGTAGCACATAATGACTTAGGGTTGTCGTAATTTATTTCACTGTATCGACGTATTGTCACGAACTTAGCTAGTTTTGTCTAAGTCGTGTCGCACCCTTGCGTGTCCGTCCGCAAAGGTCAACCTCCCTGAAACCTCCCATGGTCCCTTAGGACTTACAAAGGAGAAAACAGGTTAGAGAAAGCGTCTCACTCGGGATCCACAAGCAAACATTTCCGAAAACACTTCATAGTCAATGCAAATTATAAACACACTTTACAAGCTCTGAATGGTTGCACAACAAAGGGTCAAAATGGTCCACTACAAACCGAATATCTCTCACAAGTGTCCACATGACACAATCTTTATTTACAAACCTAAAACGGCCACCAAACCCAACTAAAAGAGGGCTGTTAAGCCTTCGACCGTCCCTCTACATGTTGTGCAAAGCATGAACAAACCAAAAGATACGGACATACATAAACATTACATCAAACATCCTGTTTAGAATTTTGTCCGTGACAGTATATTGATATATGTGTACAGTTCATTAGAGGAGTTATAGAGGAAGTTGTGTAGGGGACACTGGTGTGTGTATGTCTAGTGTCACAAAGTCAGGGCACATGCACCACCACATAGCTGTGACATGGCCAATTGCAGGAAGATATGTGGTACATCGCTGCATCATCTTGCTAATAAAGCTAACAGCTGCTTCACTTGGGCAGCATGAGATTCTTAGATCCTTGATATATCTGCCCTTAGTAAGTTCAGTCTACAGTGATAAACTTGCTGGTAATGGAATTTATTTTCTTATTGTAAGGCAATTTATTGATTTGAGCAAGCATCCTGTACTGAGGAATAGTCAAATGTAAGTATAATACATTTGTAATTGCTGCACACTAACTTGACATCATCATTTCAACCCTTGGCACTTTAGACATATTTCCTAGTTTCCCATGGCAGTCAAGATCATGTAATTTATCAGTGATTTTTGCTATTTTGTCTTAAGTATGTTAGACCAGTAAATTCTTTCAGGCGAAAGTTTACTAGTCATGGCAGGATTAAAGGTATTAGACATCTCTTGTTAATACAACCATAGTTTCTCTACACCTTTGATATGGTAGTTTTTGTTGTATGCTTATCTGGTCTTTTGTGAGTACATGGTGCTTGCTAGTATGCTTCACAAATATCATATACAAAGATATATAGCTTGAATATGGAGATATTGACATGACAGATGAGTACATGAAAATGTGATGACACTTTGAAATCTAAGTTGACTTTTATGCTTCTTGAATCTTCACTTTATTCTTTATACATATGACAACCCTTAACTTTTTTCTAGCGTGTTAAATGTATATTACATGAATAGTAACATGTAGGAATCAACCTTTCTATTCACTTGGAAGTTTCTGTATGTGGTAGAATATTATTCAGCATACTGAAAATAAAGAAAACAATGGAAACCCATTGATTGTAGTAGCTTATAGCTAAATTTTACCGCTTTTTCCCCTTCACAATAGTAAGTGTGGATCATGAGTCTGTCAGTGATCATTTCTCATCCATCTTCTCCAATAAAAGCACAAACAGGTTATGACCAAATGTCAATCTTGTGTACCTTCATGGGCATGAACCTGATTTTGGATATGAGCCCAACCTATAGCTAAAAGAATGGCAAGGTATCTGCCATGGGTATTTAGGATTGTTTGATTATGTCCTTTCCATCTCATGACTTTCCAAGAAACAACAAATGGCTGCTGCGTAATCTACCACATATAAATAGTACCCACTACCCAAATCAATTGTTATTCAATATCTACCGAGTCACCGACTTTGCCATCATTATTTATGGAGGTAGCTTTGAAGGAGTAAATTGATTATTCTAGTTGTATATATAACTTAACTGTTGTCATTAGCTAACTTGATCTGCTTCCATGTTGCAAATAAGCTCATTGTTTTCTGCAGGTAGATGCAGCACTTATAGCAACTGGAAGGGCACCATTCACAAAGGGACTTGGCTTAGAAAATGTCGGTGTTTGAATATGTTAACCTTAATGGAGAGTAGGAGAAAAAAAAGAGATTCTAATATTTCTGTGGTTCATTTCCAGATAAATGTAACTACAGTACGTGGTTTTGTCCCAGTTGATGAGCACATGCAAGTCATGGATGCCGATGGAAATCTGGTTAGTCCAGACCTTTTTGCTAATACATCTTAATCTTTATTATTGCATCTAGCTTTATAGTCTTTCAATTTTTATCTTTCCAGTGAGAAACTTTGGCTGTGGCATAAACTTCTTTTTTTTAAATGGGCAAATATCTCTATAGGTCCCTCATATATATTGCATAGGAGATGCCAATGGAAAATTGATGCTTGCTCATGCTGCTAGTGCACAAGGGATATCAGGCATAATTTCTCAGACTATGCTTATTTTTCATACTTGTAAATCTTTGTTGTTTAACAATCGGTTTCATTGTGAACATAGTTGTTGAGCAAATATGTGGGGACAATAACGTGCTTAACCACTTAAGCATTCCAGCTGCCTGTTTCACACATCCTGAGATCAGTATGGTTGGACTTACGGAGGTAAACATGCCTTGAGGATTGCAAATTTTAAAATGTGTTTCCTGTATCACACTTTATTTCACTGTTTTTGGAAGCTTGGTTTTTATAGAAGTTAAAATGATAGAATTCAGCAAACTGTTTGACAAGAATTTTTTGGTGTGCAATAAATATGTTTCTCTCCAACTGTTTGGCAAATGTTTATTGTTATGCTATTAGATCTAATAGATCCTTATCATACTGCATTATATTGTATAGACACCCTCATCTTCTCATGTTTTGGGCATACTTATGATGTATCTTGTATATATTCATCTTCGTTGCTGCTTTTTGTTAGAAAATGCATTTGTAGTTCATGCTCGTTCATTTTCTGAGACATGGTTTTGTTCCTAATGGTGATCTGAGTATATTTATGCTGAACTTCTATGATGGGATAAACTCTATATCTATCATGACAATGTACAAAGAGCAACTTTATCAACACCATGGGAAGATTTAAAGGCATAGCTAAGACAGATAAACAACAAGTTCCCAAAAACTAAAAAATTTTGATGCTTTGGATATATTGTAAAAGAAGGGAAGATTGAAGAAGATGCCTCATGCAACTTAAATTGGAATGATTAAAACTTAAAGGGTAGAGGGGTATTTGGAGTATATTTATGCTGAACTTCTATGATGGGATAAACTCTATATCTATCATGACAATGTACAAAGCGCAACTTTATCGACACCATGGGAAGATTTAAAGGCATAGCTAACACAGATAAACAACAAGTTCCCAAAAACTAAAAATTTTGATACTCTGGATATATTGTAAAAGAAGGGAAGTTTGAAGAAGATGCCGCTTGCAACTTAAATTGGAATGGTTAAAACTTAAAACGTAGAGGGGTATTTGGAGTATTTTGTGCTCATCATGCATCCTTGATAAAAAAGAAAGATTTTATGAGACATTGTAAAACTTAATATGCTTTACACATTAGAATATTGGGCAGTGAGAAACCAACACATTGGAAAATTTTGCATTTGTAAACAATTTGCACCAATTCTGATTAAGGATAAAATGTTTGGAAATTTTCAATGTAATTTGGAGATCCTCAAAGGAGATGTAGAAATGCACCTGTCAAGTGAGCTGGTTAATCTAAATATGTAGTGTGAGGAGATCAAAAGGAATAAGAAGACCTTGTTTGAAATTGGTAAGGCATATTTTGGATATCGGCCACGTCACAACCCATGCCACGTCACGCCCTTGCCAAGTCAGCATGAGGACCGACTCCCCACGTCGAACCGAAGCCCGCTCGGGAAGGCGCCCCTTCGGTAAGTCCTGTCCCGGAAATCCCGGGACGACGCCATATGGCGCCGTTCCACGCTTATCGGGCGGTGTTCGTACAAAGGTACCATCTGGCCACTCGGGGGTTGGTCGTCATGCCAAATCCGCGTACGACCGATCCTTGGGCAGTAGTATAAAAACCCCTGGTCGGCACTTGACCAGGGGTAAGAACAAAAAAGAGGAGAAGACCATTGACTTAATCTACGAGGGACCCAATTCGGGAACACCCCGACCAGGGTCTGTGTGCAGGAGTTCGGCCACCCCGGAGGCGCGACCGACCCAACCGGCAACTCAACTTGTCCCCGGCTCGTCCACCATCTGACCGAGAAAAGCACCGCCAACCCCTCGGGAGCTCCGGACATTGGCTCGTGGACCAAGCCGTGCTAACTCCTCGGCCACGGCACGAAAGTTCACCAACAGAAATAATAAAAGGAGACCATGATGGTTCTTTAGTTGACTAGTGATTTGACATAGTAGTCAGGATCTACAGCTTGTTAGTTGAGTTGCTTTTGATGAATTTTTTTCTACTTGTGTATGTCACAATTTTGCAAGTCCCTTTTGCCTATGATACCTATAGCCTTTCCACCAAGATAGCAACTAAGAAGTCTTAATAGCATAGCTGAAGTTTTTATTGATTCGTAAACCTGACCATCATCTCCATTTTGCAAGTTTGTTGACTGTTGAAACTAAGCATTAAAATCTTGGTCCAATACAAGAAAGTATATTGTGCTTGCGATACATGTAGCTTTTCCACCAATATAGCAATTAACAAGTCTTACTGGCATAGCTGAAGTTCTTATAGGTTGGTATATGTGATTAGCATCTTCATTTTGCAAGTTTGTTATCTGTTGTAACCAAGGTAAAATCTCAGTCTAGTACACCAATATTAGTCAACAACCAGATTGTTACAGTAGTGGCACCATCAATGAACCAAGTATCAGGACGTTAGATGCTGGTCAGAGGCCAAACCACTACTGCCACATGCTAGGAGCCTAGGACAACCAAAAGTGCTGAGAGGGTCAGCTACATACCACCCACAATGGTGGGGAGCTGGTAGGGGCAGTCGAAGGCGAGCAAGGAGTCAAGGTCATATGAGGCAATAGAGATGGAGGCATTGACGAGTCGTGTGTGGTGATGAAGGTGGAGAGAGCTGCAGAGGTGTTGGCATAGCATGTGGGTGAGGAGGATGACATTCAGGTTATGTAATCGAGATTACTTTCAAGGAGAAAAAGGAATGGGAAGTACATTGGTGCCAAAATGTAATCGAGATTACTTCATGCTATAGTTTGTTACCAGTAAGGTTCCTGGGCACCAATATGGTAAGTGTACCAGGTGGTAAGCCCAAAGTTAAATCAGACCAGGTGAAACCAACCGTCTGGCCCATGTATTGTTTATCATCGGCTGGTAAATACTGGTCTGAACTGCCAGTATGTTGGAAAGTTAAAACATTGGTTGCAAGAACAATATCCACATTCATTAGTAACATAGTAGATAATTGATTTGTCTATTAATTTTTCTATTCATTGTGCTTCAGCTGTGCACATGGATACTCAGATGGCACTTCAGAAATTGGCTTAATAACATCGGTTTGGATTCTTAGTCTTAGTTGCTTAGTAACTTGCAAATATCTACCTCCTCCACAAGGGAGTTTAATGTATTATAACAAAGTTTTACTTGAAATAAGATTCACTGAGATGAAAAATCTTTTCCAGTCATTGTTGTGATATCTTGTTATACATTAGTTTGTGTCACAACCGTTGGTTTCTTTATTTATTTCTCTTTTTTTCTCACATGTAAGGTTTAGATGTCTATATGAGTTATTTTGCAGCCTCAAGCAAGGGAGAAAAGTGAGAAGGATGGATTTGAAATAAGGGTTGCTAAGACTAGTTTCAAGGCGAACACAAAGGCTCTAGCAGAGAACGAGGGAGAGGGGCTCGCTAAGGTTACTTTTTAAACCATTACCGTCTTGTGAAATTAATTTGATTACACTGTCTCATTTCTGGATGTTTGTGTAACACTTACCATTATAGTATCTATTTCAAGATAATGTGCTCTTTTGAGGCCACATTGAAGTGATCTATTATTTAATAGAAATATTTTTTTGTTTACACTAATTGCTTAGATTTTAAAAAATTTGCTTGGATAAAAATTCTCTTGCATGTGTTGAAAGACAATTTTGTAAGTAAAATTTGTAGCTGGAGAGTTCTTTTGCAAATGTAAACACATTTTCCTATTTGTCTCTCATCTGTTTCTGAATCGACTGTTTCATCTTAAGTTGGACCTTAGTTCAACTGGATTTTGGAGCTAAATTTCTTGTCCTTCTCTTTGCCAAACAAAGAAACATAGATCCTTATGTTTTGTGCTCACTATGCCTAGTTCACCTGTGATTTTTCACTAATTACAGCATGATGTAAACAAATATTGTTATGGTGATTAGCTGCTTTTAGTTGCACAGTATGTGTCCTTCTAGACTTTGTTATGGGCCCAAGCCTCAAACGGAATAGGTGAACCAATCATAAATTGTAAAAGCAATTAAGGCTATATAATTTCCAAGATTAATATAATTATGTGCTTGATTTCTTTTTGGTAATTTCCATACTTGAATTTGTGGAAAAAGACATGATGAGAAGTTTTGATGTGACATGAGAGTTAATGATCCATAAGGCAGGCCTAGAGTAGTTTCCATGGGTCTTGATGATCATGGCTATTGATCTCACCTCTACAAAACATTATGGTATTATAGTGCACATATACAGAACTAAAAACATGGATAAAACACTTGGAGATGTGTTGATTTAAAAAATCTTGTTGTAGTACTAGAATATATTATGTCATGGAAACAAATTTTTATTTATTTCAGATAGATATCAAGCATTAAATTATCATTGTTAGAAAATATGTTAACATTAATGAGAAGTAATTAAAAGTTACAAGTATATTTAATCATCCACTGCTAAATGACTTTGTTGAAAATAGACAAGTTTAATGTTCATTAAATATTCACTTTATGTGGTTAGTTATACTTCCATCATCCTTTTTGCATTGTTTAGTGTTTTTTATTTATTGTGGATGGTTATCAAACATTAAATTATAATTATTGGAAAATATGTTAACATTAATGATAAGTAATTAAAAGTTACATATGTATATTTATTCATCCACTGCTACATGGCCTTGTTGAAAATAGGTAAAAGTTTAATATTCATAAAAAATTTACTTTATGTGGCTAGTTATACTTCCATCATCTTTTTTGCAATGTTTTTCAAATAATCACACCTGTGTTACAGTCAACAGAAAAATTTTATCTCATAATTGATTTCTTGGGAATATTCTGCAATCATCAACATAATAAAACCAGTCAGTACAATTAATTGACAATACCAACGCAAAATTCCAATGCGAATATGAACATTCTTCTCACAATATTTCATCTCATATCAACTGTTGTCTCTATCTTGTGGAACTATTTCTTAACTTATGCTTACTTTGAAGATTTTGTTTCTTTTTGATGCAGTTGATATACAGACCTGATACTGGGGAAATTCTTGGAGTTCATATTTTAGGGCTTCATGCTGCAGACCTCATCCATGAAGCATCAAATGCTATAGCCTTAGGAACACGTATACAGGTGATCATATTTTATACTCGAGTCTTTTTTTATTTTTTAAGAACAGCAATTGCCCACACTCATATTTTATCTGTCTTTTTGCAACAGGATATAAGGTTCGCTGTTCATGCACATCCAACCCTATCTGAAGTTTTGGATGAACTCTTCAAATCTGCCAAGGTATGCATATTATTTTGTTTGGTATATAGCTTCCAACACTGTCTGCAACCCCGGTAATTTCTTAAAAGCTAGAACTGTGTCGGACAATATGTTACTAAATCAGAAGAAAGATAAGAACATCTGTCTCAAATTAGGTGTTACCATTATTAAATTATGCACTTGCTACTCATTGTCTACACTGGTTAATTTAATCACATCAATAATGGTAAAGCCAAAATGACATGATCAATTGTTAAATAGCAGCAAAGAAGTGATCGTTTTTCGATAAAAATATCATGGTGACTATCTGGGTCGTTCATGGAGTTTCCAGCCTGTTCAATGTTCACCTTTAAACTCCAAAATCATGATATGTTCTTGTAGTGTGGAATTTAGAATATCAGCTAATTGTTGTTATCCAATTTAAATTGATCCATCCAATTAGATTAGTGTGGATCTCCTCTCCTCGATGACATATTTTGGGGGTGGGAGAAGGAAAAGGAAAAGATAAAACCTTGAATTACCATTCAGCATATATTTGGTTGTGAAATAATCTCGTAGGTGATCTTATGTCAAATCATCTGCAGCATAGCATTCTCATAACAATTGGTTTTTGTTTTCTCCGTGATGCTGGGCACTCAAGGCAATCTGTTATTTACTGTCAATACGTTCTTTCTCTTGCTTTGGCAGGTCAATGTGGGTACTTCCCCTTCTGTAAGTGAACCAGTTGCAGTGTAATCTGGAGGAAGCCTTCTCAAATACATTAGGCTACATCAACAAGTTCATTCATGGACATTAATTCGAGGAATGCCCAGTGGAGGTGCTCCTGCAGAACTCATGGAAGGAGAGCCTTTTTCTAGTTTTACAATTTTATTTTTAACTCCAAATTTTGGGTCTTCAAGATTTATTTATTAATGGCATGATAAACTTGATGTCCCCAGTCTATTTAATTGCTTCTTACAGACAATAGGAGTTCCACTTCGTGATCGGGATGTTGTGCTGTGATCATCAAGTTGTGTTTGTCTACTCATTCTGTCAATGATTTCACTTATTGTCTTGCATTTTAATGAAGGTGGCAACTGAAGACTCCTGACCACGAGAATAAATCGCAAGCAAGGGTGAAATGCTTGGGCGCGAAGGATCAACAATCGTGAGCCCATCTCCTCTTGTTTATAAATATAGATGCTGTGATCATGAAATAGTTGTCACCAATATGAATGAAACGCCCTACGTGCTTCAAAGTCTAGTAAGGATACGAATTCAAGATAGGAAGGATTTCTCATCAAATTCTAGTTCGTTGAGATATACAACTATCGATCTTTGTCTTTGTATATCTGATATTGCGTGGTATCTTTGTTGATCTCTGTTCTTTATCTCCATATCTAAGTAAAATCTCGTAATATCTAGATGACAACCTCCGCTAATTAGGATTACTTATTGCTTTTCTTAGTAGGACTCATGACAATTTATCTTGAGATCCAGATATGGAAAAGATATATTTTATGGTTCAACTTTACATCGCAATCTACAACCATCTTACGTTTGTCTGTCTCCTTTTATCTTGAAAAATAATCTCTCTCAGCACCTCCTCTTCACGTTTATCGACGCCGGTAATCTTTGGTCCTCCTCCTCTCTCTAGTTTTGATTTCCTGTGAACTAATAGTTCTTGTTCGATTTTGAATACCAGCTCAAGATCAAGATGTGTCGACGAGGGTAACAAGATCAAGATATTAACTCAAACATCTGCCCTGACTAAGATTGAGAAGGGAACTATTTGTTGCCAAAGGTGTGATCCCCGTTTCTTTTCTCTTTCTTTAGAGAATGCGTGAAAGAGAAAATTGGTAACAACAAGTAGAATATTAACGTCTGTGAAATTTCATGCCGTTTCTCCGAAAGCTAGATTTCACAAATTGCTCCTCGGGTTCGATTCTGTGAGTATTGGAATCTATGTTCTTGAATTGCCATGCATCCAAGAAATAATCTCAGCAGCAAGCAAAAAATTTCGATATTGTCGTGTCATGAACATGTGCTTTGGCTCGTGTTTAACTCCGTTCGAATTCAAATTTTTATTTATTTACTCACTAGTATTGTTATTATTATTGCAGCGATGCACCGTGCTATCTCTCTAAAGCTGTGTTGTTCGGTGATCCAATTCACGTGGCTCTTACTGGAGAAACAATACTTAAATCTTATTTAAGTATTGCGAGATATTATTATTATATCTATTTTATCAATTCAAGTTCTAGTAGATTGGATATCATTGAAACTCAAATCATATAGATGGTTTAATAGAGGAGGAAAATAACAATACCAATATCTATGCGCTTTTATTCGTAATCACATGCAATCCCTCAAATCAATAGCATTTACATTGCCCCTATAAATTTATGGGATGATCAAACCATGAGGTTGACTTTGACTAAGATTAAGACTCCTAATTCAAGATTGGGAATGAGTCTGAATCTTAGTCAAAGTCAATCTGTATGTCAACCACCTTGTAAATAGAGATGAGGCAGAGGATATCTACGAGTGGAACTCTGGTAAGTTGCTTTCTCAGGTGTCTCGGTCCATGAGATTTCTACCTCCAAATCAAGTTCCTCATAAGAGGTCTACCTTCGTAAAAGCACTCAAACATGATGTTGAATATAATGAAACAATGGATAGTATTTATGATTTGATCGTATTTTAAGTGATGCAGGATGTTTTAATCAAAAAGAGACAATTAAAGCAGGAAGAATTATGTTAGGCCAGAGAAAGACATGTTAGAAGATTGGACGATGAGCCGAAGGATTGATCGACGTATCGGCAGAAGGCTTCGGGCCATGAGTTCGAGCATCGGGCCAAGAAGAGCGGAAATTACGCCAAGTAAATCGGAGTTGCGGAGGTCAACGGACCGATTGGGCAATAGGCCACAAGAGAGGATGATGCATCGAAGATTCGAACGAAGCGTTGATAAACCAATAACATGCCGGACAACACTTGATTTGCTTTTTAATAATTGTCTAGATCGAAGTAGGTTTTATGTGTGCAGGATTAACTACAATAACAAGGCATAGAGCAAAATGAAGTCCCGGAGTCAAGATCACAATTTCGTTGGGAGTTCAAGAGTTCGTTGGAAGTTCGAACATTCGTCAGAAGTTCTGTCAGAATTGACCGAGAAGTCCAGGAGCTTACAAAAGAAGCTCGTCGAAACTCGCCAAGAAGATCGTCGTGAAGTTCAGGAGCTTGTCGGGAGTCCGTTGGAACATTGCCGAGAGATCGTCGGAAGTTTGTCGAAAGATCGCCAGAAGAAACCTAGACTTACAGACTTGTTTAGCATGGTAAATGTCTTAAATTTTATAGTTATCACATAATTGGGATTGGAATTGGGCCAACCCAATTAGGGGCCAGTTGGACTCATGTATAGACTATGTTGGGCACAATGAAAGGCACAAACAGTGACCCAACAGGTGGTACCGTCGTGGCACAGTCTTTGAGACTATGTCAGGCGGTGGTACCGCTAGTCTGGGCGATATCACCGCACAGACACAATCTCCCAAGTGATGGTACCGCCTAACACGGGCCCGAAAAACCCAAGATGAAATATTTTTAGGCTCCAAGTTTGAATCAACTTAAGACCTATAAATATCCCTCTCATCCCTGGTTAACATACACAAAAATTGAGGGTGAAAAAGAAAGAAACACTGCTGTAATCTTGTGTGAACTCCTCTCAAAAATCTAAGTGTTATAATAGTTTGAGAGAGGAGTAAGTGGGGGTGTAAGGGTTATCTCCTAAACCCGATAAAAGGAGAAAGAATTGTAAAAGGTGGTTGGTCTTCGCCTATTGAAGGAAGACCGATAGTGGATGTCGGTAGCCTCAACGGAGGAGGAATCGGAAGTGGATGTAGGTCACGACGATCGAACCACTATAAAATCTGGTTTGCATTTCTTTAAGGTCTTTACTTATATTGCAAACTATTTTATTTACTACGATTCCGTACGCTTTCAATTTCAAGCTATCTTTCCGAAATCGGCTTTAATCGAATAAAAGATTTCAAACCGACGTAATTTTTACCACTGCACTTTTTCACCACCCCCCCCCCCCCCCCTCTCTCTTAGTGTCGACTCATTCCTATCATTTGGTATCAAAGTCTAGTTTTTCTCATTTGGTTTAACACATAAGAGAAATGACTCTTTTCGACTTTCAAGATGCTCACTCTCACATTCGTCTTCCCATGTTCAATAGGACGGACTACATATATTGGAAAACTCAAATGAGAGTTTTCTTTCTTTCTTTGGATTTGAATTTATGGAATATTGTCGAAAGCAGTTTTCAAATGTCTTCTCTTCTAATTAACCATTGGAATGATTTAGAGAAGAATGATTTTTTCTTTAAATGCTAGAGCTATGAATGCTCTATTTTGCGCCTTAGATAAAAATGAATTTAATTGAATTTCTACTTGCGAAACGGCTTTCAATATTTGGCACACTCTTGAAATCACACACGAAGGCACAAGTAGGGTTAAAGATTCTAAAGTTAATCTTTTGATGCGTGATTTTGAATTATTTTATATGAAACCAAGCGAAATCATTAGAGATATGTACACCTATTTTACGGATGTCGTCAATGGTTTAAAAGCATTTGACAAATGTTTTTCAAATTTTGAGCTCATTAATAAGATATTAAGTTCTCTTCCAAAAAGTTTGGATCCTAAAATAATGACAATACAAGAAGCAAAAGATCTTAATATTTTTCCACTTGAAGAACTTATTGATTCATTATTGACATCTGAAATGACTTGCAATGCTCATGAAGAGCTTGAGAATATCCTTCAAAAAAACATGAATGATATGACATTAAGAACTCATAAAGATCACTTGAAAGAAAATTTAAGTGATGAGGATTATGATAATGACTTTGCACTCTTGACAAAAAAATTCTTAAAACAAAAATTAAAAAATAAAAATAAACTTAAAAAGAACACAAATTAGGACGAAACGAGTATATCCGAAGACGAGAAGCAAACCGATGAAGACGAAGTGGCAAACTACACCTTAATGGTTTTGTAAACAACTCAAACAAAACTCTTACTTTATTTTAAAATTATTTGATTTTTTTCATGAGTTATTAGTAAAAAATAAAAAAATTATAAAAAAATATATGTCATGCTTCTTTTTTCTAGCTAATTTTGAAAATGATAACAATAAAATACAACAAAAATATTAGATTTAAATCTAACGATTAATTCCTTGTATGTTATAAATAATTATGTGTATTGTGATGATTTTGTATTGCTTTTTGGTTTTAAATATGATAAATCAAATCACATAAAAAGGAAAATATATTATCATTAGAATTAAAATGATAAATCAAATCTCTTGTTTAAAGAAGTCTTACATTTAATGTGTTATATTTTTTGTCGTGATGATTTTGAGTGAAGATGTTTTATGTTTAATAAAATCATGTTTGATTTGAAGTAATGATTTAAAATCATGCTTAATGAGTTTATTTTTCAAAATTATACATGATGATTCTTGTGATTAATGGCTTATCGATCTTTGTCATTTCTTTTTCTATTTTAAATGTTGATGCATATTTTTATTTAGCATAAAAATTTGGGCATGCTTATATAAAATCAATCATGTGACATTGAAACACGTAAATCATATAAATTAAAACACGTAAAAAGAGGAAAGCTTTCTCCTTCAAAATTTTTTTTTCTATATCTTATCGATTTTTCAAAAAGAGATTAATAAATCTATTTATGTTATTTTATGAATCTCTTGAACTATTAAAGTGATTTGATGACTTAGATTTGAATGAGTTATTAATCCAAATCACGATCTTGATTTCTTGATATTCGATACTTGAGATCTTTCTATGAATTGAGATCTT
>NC_088329.1:8895000-8917500 GCF_036884655.1 Musa acuminata AAA Group | reverse complement strand
TTGTGCACTTGGTAAAAACGAGTTCAACCGTGTTTCGGTTTGTGAAACCGCATTTGATATTTGGCACACACTCGAAGTAACTCACGAAGGCACAAGTAGAGTGAAAGAGTCAAAAATCAATCTTTTGATACATTCTTTCGAACTTTTCCGGATGAAACCGAGTGAGACTATTGGCGACATGTTTACCCGTTTCACGGATATCGTCAACGATCTAAAAGGACTCAGAAAAAGTTTTTCGGATTTTGAGCTCGTAAATAAGATTCTAAGATCCCTTCCTAAGAGTTGGGATCCTAAAGTCACTGCTATTCAAGAGGCGAAAGATCTAAACAACTTCCCTCTTGAAGAACTAATCGGATCGTTAATGACCTACGAGATGACTTGCAAAGCTCATGAAGAGCAAGAAGACATCCTTCCAAAAAACAGGAAGGATATGACACTTAGAACTTCAGAAGACCACTTGAGAGAAAACTCAAGTGATGAGGACTGTGACGATGACTTGGCACTTCTAACAAGAAAATTTAAAAAATTCATTAAAAGAAACAAGTTTAAGAATGAAACAAAAAATAAATTTGAACCCAAGAAGGACCAAGTTATTTGCTATGAGTGTAAAAAGCCGGGACACTACAAGAGTGATTATCCCCAAGTCAAACATAGAACATCAAAGAAGAAGGCGCTCAAAGCAACGTGAGATGACTCGAGCGCGTCCGAAGAAGAGGAGTCCAACACCGAGCAAGTTGCTCATTACGCCTTAATGGCCATCGGGGAGGAGGTAACGAATTTAATAGATGCAGATTTATCATTTGACGAATTATTAAATGTCTTCCATGACTTATTTGATGAATGCAAGATTATTAGTAGAAAATACAAATTGCTAAAAAAGGAGCATGATAGTCTTACTTGTAATTTTGATAAGTTAAAAATTGAATATCATGATAGTTTAGGTTCATGCATAAAATGTCATGATCTAGAAACTCTCCAAAAGGAAAACTTGCTACTTAAAGACACCTTGAAGAAATTCGAGGTTGGTAGCAAGTCTTTGAACGTGATCCTTGCAAACAAGGGTCACGTTCCCAAAAGAAGTGGAATCAGATTTGTGAGAAGTCCTCACCAAAATCCAACCACCTTCATAAAAGGCCCATCTTACATGTTCGACACCGAAGCAAATGCAACTTTTGTTGCAAACTTGGACATAAAATGCATTATTGTCCATTCAAGAAAATTAGTCCGAACAAATTAATTTGGGTTCCTAAAGGAACCATGATAAAGTCTATGCAACATGATAAACAATGTAGATCTATTTTTGAGGCACCCAAAAGCAAATGGGTACCTAAAAATCATCCTTTCTTGTAAAGACGTAAAACATCATAAGCTGGGAGCAAGAAATAATATCCTGCTCTTTAGATTCTCGATATTCATGACCCGAGATCCAAAAAGAACACGTGATGCTCTCTAGCCTAAATAACAAAAAGATGATTAGAAAATTAAAATTACAAATGCAATATGGATACAATCTCATTTGATCCCTCAGAATTGGAAACCCATGATTCTCCCTTCACATATCCTCTGGATTTTCGAACCCATCGATTTCATCCGTTCATAACTTTCGAATCCAACTATATCATGAACTGACTAAGTTTGTCATGAACTTGCAAGGCTTATCAACTTGAACAATCTGTCACAAACATGTATATGACATTGAGAGTATGAACGTCAAAAGATCTATCTTGAACATGCAAAAGTTCTTATCTTAAAATGAAAATTCTTACATAATTACGTAAGTAAAGTTGATTGATCCACAAATAAAAATTCATCTCAAAGTCAAAAACATTCAAATCAGACCACACAGTAGTCAGAACCATGCTCACTGCCTGCAGCGGTTGCACCGCCCCAGCTGGTGGTAGCACCTCCGGCTATCATGTATTGCAAGCGGTTGCACCGCCCCAGCCAGCGGTGCAATCGCCCGCAATCCTGCCCCCTTTTTAACCCGAGCTAGGGCCGGCGGTGGAATCGACCCCAACTCATTCCCTTCCCCTCTTTACTCTTCCAAAGCTTCTCCACCTCCATTTCTCCCCTGACAGCATCCCAAATACTCCTCATTTTGAAGCAAAAGATCAACAATCTCTCCTTCTCTTGAAGATCTCACTAAGGTATTCTCTAAGAAGCCCTTAAATTCTATTTTTGATTCATTTACTCTTGCTCATTACTATCCTCCTAAAAAGCAGTAGTTATGAGGTCTAGAAGATCATTAAGGGACAAAGGGAAGAGGAGATTAGTGGAAGACTTTGATCTTACCCTTTTCGATTCAAAATATCATGCTGAAAAGTTTTCCTCTTTCGAATTTAGAAGTGTCAATAAGGGAAAACATGTAGATTTAGATGAACTAAGAGACTTAGAGGCAATCCAATGGTTTGCAAACCTAGATCTACTCCCTATTTTACAAATTAATGAACCCATCTATCCAAGACTTATTAGATTGTTTTACAACAATATACAAGTAGATGAAGAAGAAAGAATGTCTACCTATCTCTTAGGACAACACATCTCCATTACGGATAAACTCATTTGTGACATGATAGGCATTCCCATAAAAAATAAAGGACTTTACTTTAGAGGATCATTGGGATGATGAAACTGTTGGGACAACATATGTTGAAGCCTTAGGAATAATTTTCGCCAATCCCAATTTAGCGATTGTTCCTAAAAGTTATGAACATCTATTACCACTAAACACTAAGGTACTTCATCATATCCTAACTAGCATCATTCTCCCTAAACAATACCATCATGATGAAGTAAGCCAAATAGAATTAGGAACTATGTATTGGATCATGAAAGGACATGACATCTGTCTTGGTTATCTTATCCAACAAAACATATTAGAACTATCTAAGAAAGACATGATGCTTCTATATGGTGGTGTAATCACTAGAATACTGAAAGCCTACGATATTCCAATACCATCCGACGAAGAAGTAATAAAAGTAGATAGGTTTAGCATAATAAATAAAAATCTACTTCACCGATTGAGATGTGTTTATAGAAACGGTAACTGGGTTAGAATGCCTAGAAGAACCGATCCCCCTCAACCTGAACCAGAACCGGAAACACCAGTCTTTAGGGGTACTCAATCTCCTCCGATCTATCCCTTTGAGGAAACACATTCATTTGAGCAAGCTCCTGCATCATCTATCGAAGATATTGGGATTCGGATGGACCGATTTGAACAAAGACAAGAACGACTTGAATATCGACAAGATCAAATCCTATCTGAGCTGCAGCAAATTTATCGACAATTTGACTCTTTATTTAGGCATTTTAATTTTCCACCTCCTGAATGAGCTTATATGTGTATTGTAAACTCTTTATGTTACTCACCATGATCATAATGCCCTATGCCTTGATCTTTGATATGGTTACCTGATGTATTTATTTGTGAGCAGAGTTACAAACATCACTCATTGTTTAATCTCGTTACTCACTGTCGGATTTTACATTGAAACTAAATGTTTTTATAACCACCTTGAAAACCTTGTGCCTTGGTTTCCATGATAAATATAATTTGAGAAAATGATATACCAATGCAGTTGATGCATCATGTTATTATATTGCCATAATATTAAACATCAACTAGCTGATATTTTTACAAAACCTCTAAGTGAAGAACAATTTGATTTCATAAGAAGAGAATTAGGAATGTTGATGTGTCTGAATACATAAACTAGTTTTCGGACTTTATTGAATGATCAAATCACTTGATTGCCATTATATGCCTAAATAACATGTTAGAAATTATGTGTTGAATACAAAAATTTCCATAACAATAAGCATGTTTTGTCTTCATGATTGTATTTGAAAATCTATAGCATAGTCTTGTCCAACTACATGAAAGTGTTAATTTCATTTTCGGATTCGCTTAACAATTGGTATCCTAACAATCGGATTTTCTCATACACTTATTATATGAAAAATATTTTTCTGAAATGGATTTGATGAAATGATTCCTGCTTATAAATTTCATCTTGAAATATGGATGATAGTGTTTTTACTTGCAAAGATTTGTTTCACATATATATCTTGATCCTTGTAAAAATGAAGCATGATTTAATCTCTCATCGATTTTAACTTCACTCAAAGTAAACTCACAAATAGCCTTCCTCCTTCATGCAAAAAGATTATAATAAATAAAAAGGAAGAAGTACTCAAAGCGATCTACATATCATGCTTTCCTTTATATGCTTGTATAATTGGAAAATAACATGAACCTAGTAAAGGCATGAACAATTATCACACTTATGCTCAAAATTTACTTGTATTATTCTCCTGGTATCACAATTACCACACTTTCTGTTGATGATAAAGGGGGAGAAATATATGAGTATTAATGCTATGCTATGCCTTGTTTGTATCGTGTCAAGATATCAAACAAAAAACTTGCATCATAATTTTACGTATTGATATCTTACCATGTGATGAAATGCAATAATTGCTAAAACATGTGATGAAATGCTATGCTATGCCTTATTTGTATCGTGTCGAGATATCAAACAAAAAACTTGCATCATAATTTTACGTATTGATATCTTACCATGTGATGAAATGCAATAATTGCTAAAACATTTGAAATGTGTGCATCATGTAATGATATCAAAATCTTACTTCACAGTTTTACATGTTGACATCTTACAATATGATGAATTGCTACTATTACCATCATTCAAACTTGTAATGTAAAATTTGAAAATGAATGTCAAGCCTTGACATCATCTTCGGAGAGAAACATCATGATGAGAATCATGATGGGAGTATTGATAAGTTTAAATGATTTTAACTTATCAATATGTCTCTTGAATTCAAAGGTTTTGAATTCAAGAATGACTTATCTCAAGTATGGCATATAGACAGGGGGAGTTAAGGTTAACTCCATTATCAATTGATTATCATCATCAAAAAGGGGGAGATTGTTGAATCTCGGATTTTGATGATGAAGTCAATTGTCATTTGTTATCTAATCTATATGTTGAGATAAGTGTGCAGGATTAACTACAATGAAAGTAAGATATGCAGCAGGAGTTGCGCCGGAATCAAGACAATGATCACGTTGGGAGTTCGAGAGTTCGACGGAAGTTCGGACAGTCGGCGGAGGTTCTGCGGGAACAAATCCGAGAAATCCATGAGCTTGCCAAAGAAGCTCGTCGGAACTCGCCAAGTGGATCGTCGCAAGTCCAGGAGTTTGCCGGAAGTCCGCAGGAGCATCACTGAAGGTTCACCGGATGATCGACGGAAGTTCGTCGGAAGCTCGTCGGAAGAAGCGATTGACGCACCGGAGCAAGTTGCAATAAATGTCTTAGGAAATATCGTAGTTAGCATAATGATTAAGTTGAAAATGAGAGGTGGTCCCATTAACTTAATCTCGGGGCAATTAGGCCCCTGAAAAACCCAAATTGGGCCGAATGGATTAACCCATTCGGACCCTGATATCTGCCAGGCGGTTGAACCGCCCCTGCTAGGAGGTGGCACCGCCTGAGCTCGGTCTTCGAGCTCTGGCAGGAGGTGCAACCGCCTCAGTCAGGCGGTGGCACCACCTGAGCTCGGTCTTCGAGCTCTGGCAGGAGGTGCAACCGCCCCTGACAGGAGGTGGCACCACCCAAGCTCAGTCTTCGAGCTCTGCCAGGCGGTGCAACCGCCTCAGTCAGGAGGTGCAACCGCCAGATCCCGGAATTCCGGGAATTGACAGTTTTGAGCTCGAAATTCAAACTGGGTTGGGGCCTATAAATACCCCACCCTTTCAGCATTGAAAGGGCACCAAAAACACACCGAAATCTTGATCTTATTCCATGATTTTTAGAGCTCAAAATTGTTGTAAAGGCCAAAAGTTCTTCTCCCTCCTTTCTTCCAAGTTCTGATCTTTAAAGAGATGAGAGAAAATTCTGTAAGGGTTGTCTCCTAAGCCCGTCAAAAGGAGTGAAACTGTAAAAGGGTGGTTGGCCTTCGCCTATTGAAGGAAGGCCTCTAGTAGACGTCGGTGACCTCGTCGGTGGAGGAAGCCAAAAGTGGATGTAGGTCAAGATTGATCGAACCATTCTAAATCTCGGTTTGCATTTACTTTGAGCATCTTATCCTTACTGCAAGCCTCCTTAATAGCTTACTGCCTTCTGCACATTTACGATCGTGTTTTAAAGTTCAGTATTTTCCGAATCGGCGTTTAGACGTAAATCAGTTTTATCGTACGAACATCATATTTCAGTTTGCGCTTACATTTTAACTTTCATCATAACTGCAAACTGCCTTCATAGATTTCCTTTAACTACATCTCGCTTGATTATAAGTTAAAGAGATTTACGAATCGGCTTTTCTGCAGAAATCGCTTTTATCGTACAAACACCTTTTTAATCGTCGAAAGTTTTTCGCTGCACTAATTCACCCCCCCTCCCCTAGTGCTCTTGATCCTAACATGACGCTCCTAAAATCTTCAGGCCTACTATCTGAGGAGGAGAATAGGATGTGGTAACTTAGAAGCCCCAGCCTATGGGCCTTTAGTTCCCTCCTATTTATAGAGGTCCCCAATTAACTATAATGAATCATGCCCTATTGGGTATTGGATCTCCATCTAATTACCCAAGCCTCTTAGATTAATGGGTCTCTACCCAATAATCTCTTATTAACTATTATTGGATCTCATTCATAAGATCAAGGGCTTATTGGATATCCAATAAGATAGGGGCTCTAACGGATATTTTATAGAACCTCTACTTGTCGCTACACCTACCATATATGTGTGACCCTCTAGGCTTATTAATATTGAGCTATTCGTGAGTCATACTTGTCAGAACTCCTTCTGACTTAGTAAATTATTATCTCCATAATAATTCACTCAACTCATCAATGCAGACGTACTAGGCCACTACGCCGTAGTCCCTAAACGATTCAGGAGAATCCAATCCTTTGGACCTATCTGTCCTCATTTACCATATACATATAGTCTCTTAACCATCTAATATCCTAAAGATCATATACCATACATGTTGCTATCAGGCTCATATGGTTTCTCCTCGAGTCTCGCTCTAATCAGATTCTCCCGGAGAACTCTTTTTCTCTCAATCCGAATGACCTTGGCTAAGGATTTGTTTGAACAATAATACATGGGATATTCCTTTTAAGATACCGAGAGCGGATGATACTCTATCGACACTCAATAGCTCTCGTAAGGTTAGCTGCCACTCCCAATTACCGGTTGTACTAGATTTGAAACTTTCAAACATATAAGTCTAATATCAAAGAGTGGAGTATTCATACAGGACATCCTTTGTGTCTTAAGTCTAAGGACCATATGCACTACTGTGATTACAGAATCGTTGTTTGACAATAAGACATCATCAACCATCCAGTATTCCATGAGCGGATCAATCAGTGAACTTATTCTCCAATGAGCAGTGCATCCTTAGTGTCTCCACACGAGCAACTATGAGACTAGCCGTCTCCATCATATGGATGAGTATACAATACACTAGTCTGTCCGGTTATCTCAATGTCCATCTCGAGTAACCTATGACTATGATTATTTATAGTCTATATTTAAAGGCGAATCGGTCTCATTATCATGATATCATCACGATCCAATTTCCATTGCACAAATTCATGGACATCACAATATATATGCATATATACAACAAGCAATATAAAGTGAGAGAATATCATAATAATATAATAAATAAAAAGAGTACATGTCATCACTCACATAATTGGCTTACACGATACTTATGACTAACAAAAAATAATTTATTAAAATATATCAATTAATCTTTCAAATATTATTAATATCAAATAATATTAATTAGTATTCAATTGACTTAATCAAATTGGACTCAATTTAACTATAACCTATTTGAACTTATCTTAAATCCTTACCTGATTAGTATAACTTAGATCATATTAAGTTTAATTTAAGTTAAACGAATTTAAATAAGTCAAACCTATTTGAAATCATACTGAATTGAATTTAAATATGATTTGATTCAATTAATTTTTGGATCAAAATAAAATAATAATAATAATAATAATGAGTTATACCGGGCTAAATTGAGCCAAGCCAGTGATATGCATGCACATGACTGCATATATCATATTAGGTTGGATCAACTCGTAGCCATGGATTGATCATATGTATCACACTCATATTGGGTTAAGTTAATCTATCATATGGGTTGGGTCTAGTTTATTGGTTGAGCCTGACATGTTAGTTAGACCTAGTCTATAGCTTGCGATCTAGCGTTGGGCCTAACCTCATCGTGGATTTCAATTTAAATTCTAATCAATTCTTTCAAATTTGAAATATGACATAATGAAATTATAATAAAAATATTTAACCATTAGCATTGAGTCATTAAAATATAATAAATAAAAAAGTATATAAAATTATGAGAAAATAACATTCCTAATCAAATATTATATAAATATAATAAAAATCAAATATCATCATGTCATATTCTTATTTTTTTAATTACCACTGTATCCTTTAAAACCACAGTATGCCTTTTCTATCTATTGTTATTCCATTACAGTTTTTTTACCATCCCATAAGATTAAAAATTTACGAGTTAATCTCAATCCAAGCATAAATTCTTTTATATATCCTCTCAAATAAACTATGAGAATAATTTCTCATCTTTATTGCCACATCTTTCAAAAGCTGTTGGGAGAAATATATGAGCACTCATGATACTTATTCCAATGTGACCAAGATATCGAGATATATGAACTATAAATAAAAAATTAAAATTTAATTTTTAAGGTTCGTTCCTCCACATGCAACTCTTTTCCATATTTAAGTTTCTTATACAAACAGGACCAAAGACTCTCAATAGTGACTATATAAACAATTATTGTTAAATTAAAAAAAAAAACTTTAAAATTTATTTCATGATTTGGGATCAGATATGACTTTAACCACTTATATTTGAAAATAAACAAGGTACTAATTTTTATTTTATTTTTATTGGCATGGAATGAGGCATAGTGTTGCGCCCTTCATTTCATCTTCTCCTTCCTTCAATCGATCAGTGTCACACTTTTTATCTATTTTAAGCCATCAAAAAACGAAGGGTTTAACCTCCTTAGTTGGAGTTTGAGTGAGCTGGACTTAACCCAAAATTCGATCGGGTTATAGAAGCCCCATATTTGATAATACAAAGTGTATGTATTACTTGATAATCTTCTTGATTAAATAATGAACAAGAACCAAAAAATAAAATAAAATTAAATAACTTGGTTTGTACACAAACCGAACCACGGGAGATTCGCCTGGATGTGGGGGCCCGACTCGTGCGTTAACTGGGGGTGGTGGTCCCCGGTCACTGTGTTGGCTCCAGCTGGCTTGTTTCCGAGCGCCACGGCGACCTCCCCTCTTTGCCCTTTCTATATTTTCTTACTATATTTGTTTTTTTTAATTGTTTACCTTCAAAGAAAAACTAAGGCGCCTAATCTTTACTACTTTATTCTCCTTACGGCCAACCGGCACCAAGTCCACCATACCCACCAATGGGCTTCCGAAACGTCGGCTTTGAACTCGAAACTTTTGGACGTGGACGCGTCGATCACTGTGCTTTTTCCCATCAGTTGTCTTCCGCAGCCAGGGAAGACCGACACACCGGTCATAAACCCAGGGACCCACTGGAAAATCCCATACTAAGCACCAAAGGATGAGCGTAAAACTGAGTTCCCTCAATTAGCCCAAGCAGCGAAGGAGGAGCCTACCCAAGCCGCACAGCATTGGATGAAACGACGGAGAAACGAACGAGGGCTTCGGGCCACCTACCCCTCGGACCCACAGCACATCCGACGAGAATACGCCAACTCGTCCCCAACCGTCGGATCCCCACCATCAAGCGAAATCAAAGGCGGAGTCGCCAAGCATCCGACGGCCCAACATAGGGAAGTTTCGGGGGCGGTGGGTTTACCTCTTCTGGCAGCCGTCCGATCCTCCGTATTGGGGCCCCTGCACGATACCTAAAAATGAAGAGGAGGATGGGCTTCTCTCACAGGGGTTTGTTCCCTCTTTCCTTCTCCCCCACCCCCCCCCCCACCCCCCAGCCCCACTGGAGAGACTTGGATAGGAGGGAAAGAAGAAAGAGACAAAGGCGAAGGCTTTCGTTGCGGACATGGAGTCATCGCCCAAGGAGGACGACGCCGGCTCGGGGAGAGCCAGCGGGGGAGGTGGAGTTGGTGGCGGCGGAAGCGTAGCGGGGCCGGTCCACCACCGGTTGATCGCCCCAAAGCCGGAGCCCATGGAGTTTCTGGGCATGGGCGCGCTACCGATACTGCGGCGACCCGCCGCGAGGACCAAGGACCGGCACACTAAGGTGGAGGGGCGGGGGCGGCGCATCCGGATGCCTGCGGCTTGCGCCGCGCGGATCTTCCAACTCACCCGTGAGCTCGGGCATAAATCGGACGGAGAGACCATCCGCTGGCTCCTCCAACACGCGGAACCGGCCATCATCGCGGCCACGGGGACCGGCACCGTCCCGGCCATCGCCACCGTGGTTGACGGCGCGATCAAGATCCCCACCGAGGCACCCTCTTCCTCATCCGCCGGGCTAACGTCCACCTCAGGCGAGGACGAGTCCGCCACAAAGAGACGGAAGAAGCTCCAGCCAACGCGGGCGGCGGGGAGCGGCTCCGCTTCCGCCGGCAGCGCCGTTACGGCTTTCTACCCGGTTCAAGATCCTTTACTCCAAGGTGGAGGCTCCATCTCCATATCGACGGGACTGGCGCCTATAGCTCCGACGGGGGTGGTGCCGATGTGGGCAGTGGGAGGCGGCGCCTCCTCCGACGGAGCGAGGGTGCTACCGCCAGGGGCGCTGTGGATGCTGCCGCAGCCTACCGCGATGGTCGAGCCGTCGGGCCAGGCGCAGATATGGACGTTCCCGGCCGCGTCACAGATCATCAACCTCGGCGGACCTCATCCCATGGCGGCCACCGCCGTGTACCCGGGCGCGGCGCCGGGTCCCAACGTCGCAACCGCCGCTGGCGGAGGCGAGCCAAGAACAAACGAACAAGCGGTTACTTCCACAGACGGAAAGAAGCAAGAGCTACAGCTGATGGGGGGTGCGAGGGGCCGCCGCCGAGATGCACTGCTGGAGACGGAGGAGGAATCCGACTCGGATGCCGAGGAAGAACCGCCATCGGAGTCGGATGCCGAGGATTAGGTTTCGTTTTAGGCTGTTCCTTTTTCTAACTTCATTTTCTTCTACTGAGCTTTTCTTAACCTGTCGTGCTGTGTAGTTCATCAGGAAAGGCGATGAAAGACTGCTATGTTTTTTGTCCTCTTACTTTCTGGGTAACAGGGAAGTGCGCACGTGGGCACGTGACGGATATTGTATTTTAATTTTATTGTAGCTATTTAAAAGCCCCTTTTTCTCCTGTAACGAAGTTTTGGGTGGTGCGGGAGGCGGTCAAAGCGGCTCCGTGGACCGCGAGGGTAGGCCGGGCGTGGGGTCGTATCGTGGGCCCCAAGATGACGACGGAAGGCGGCATGTGCTTTTGTAGGTGGGGAGCCTGGCCGGGGGTCCGTACGACGCGTGTCCGAGGGTGAGCAGTTATCGGTGATGGGGTTTCCTGTCTCGGCGGAGGCAGGGAACTAGTTCGTTCCCGGTCAGCACCGAAGTGGACCAGTCGTGTTCTACGCCTTTCAAAGGTTGCTGTCATTGACTCGAGATGGGACTGACGACCGAAGCGATATTGACCTCACGTGTTTCGTCGATGGAATCTGTATCGTGCTCTAATAACAATTGGGGATCACGATGACACTGGCGTGTTGCTGTAGAGGATCATCTAGTGTGGGGGGGGGGGGGGATGCCACAATCAGGACGATCCGACGGCAGTGTTTAGGTAACTTATGATGGAAGAAGAGATGGTTATGGGACCTTTTTCATGGTCTGTACATCCAACCCCAATCGTGGTGTATCCTTTCTTCCATGGTACAGGTTTTGAATGAGTTCTATTCCTTTGGTTCAGACCCATGGAAGACCTAAAACGACTGCAGTTGGACTTGCTAGATTAGGTCATTTTGGGAGTTCCTGTGTTCTTTTTGTTAGGGATGTTCCATTTAAAGCGGAGTGTTGCCGGTCCAAATGAAGAGGTATGTGTATGAGTTCTTCAGGGTGTCCGTTTATGAGTGTTGGAACACATGAGATATTGGATCAGTATTAGAATTGCTCGAAGTGATTTACTCGAGTCCTGTTTGGTTTTTGGTCCCATAACTCGATGTGCCAAGATTATGTGGTGAAATTATTTGATCCATATTTTGAGTGTTAAAGTTGAGCGTTTTAATAAACAAATATTCTTTTAGATTTCATCATGTTGACATGACATACAATTGGACAATTGGACATAGGGTGAGGGCTACTTGTCCATTTCAATGCACAATGTACGTTGCTTAAGACAAATGCATCGTATATAGAAAATATCTTTGTTTGCTATGGTGCATTAAGCATTTCAAATATTGTTTATCACATGTGAATGCATAATAAGCAAGTGGACACCTCAGCTATATCAAACATTTGCGATGCTTTTCCTAACCTAAGCAAACGTTCTTGCGTGCCAAAGGATTCTTTGGCATCGAGAGTTGCATCAAATGATTCAGATAGTTCTTTTTATCATCGATGAATACATCGAGCATGAGAAACCGCTTTAGTTATGTTAAGTGCCAAGGAGACACTTTAAACATGTCAGTAGAGTTGAGTGCTTATGATATATTTTTTGTCTTGGATGAATACAATGAATATTTTTGACCTTCATAGCGTATTTACTATGTTTGATATATATATATATATATATTTATTTATTTATTTATTTATGTTGGTTCAACGTATATGCAAAAGTAGATGATTTGGTTGTGTCAGCCGTTTTAATTTTTCTCCTTATATAGTACTTTAATTTTTTTTTAAAATCTAAGAAGATGTATCGTGCTTTAGGAGACACCTTATATATTTTTGGTCTTATGAGGATGAATTGCACACGAGGACATGCTTTCTATGATTAGGGTGCACCGTACACGTTGGTGCTTTTTTTGTCTTTACGCAACATAATACATGAGGAGATGTTATTTTGGTTTGTTGGACTGTATCAAACCCTCGTATGTATGTATTGTGTAAATGTGTCATGTATAAAGAGATGTTTTGCTCGATTAGGAATGTATCAGGTGCTTCAAGCACCTAGCTTGATTAGTCAAGATGGTTCAATCGATTTGATTGAGCGGGGCGAGCAGGCCTATCAATCATTTTTTATTATAAGATTAAAATCTTTTATATTTTTATATTATTTTTTTATTAATAAAAAATTACTAGTGCCTCGTAGTAAAGTGATTCTAAAAATGATTCAATAATTATGATTTCATAATTTTTTTACTCTTGGATAAGCATAGTCGGAGCCAAGTCTTATTGGGATTGGAGTGGTCATGCTCATATCATATTTGGAGCCCATTAATGACTGAAGCCCGTATTTGGGTTGGTGTGGTCAGGCTCATATCTTATTGGGGTTGGTCACACGTGGGCTTAATCTGGGTTTTGAATGGGTATAGTTGAAGCCTAAGTCAGACTCGTTCAAATCGAATTGATTGTGGAGCAATCTTGAGGATGATCGGAAGACATACACCCAATTGTCTAGAAGATGAATACGAAGATTTAGACTTCCGTTCGAGGGTGCAATGCTCCCTCATCAGAAAATAAGAAATATTGCCTGATAAATGGGGAAGATTTAGCAAACAAGCAAAAGAATCATTTGGTATAATTGTAAAGGAAGTAAAAAAGAAAAGAAAAAAAAAAGTGATTAATTGGAGGGAAGAGAAATGTTCAAATTGCTCCCTCGTCAGCAGAACTAGCGGCACACATTCGCCTAATTATCTCCGCCGAACCCCAACCCACCCCAATCCTAACATCCTCATAAAGAGGCCTTCCTCCGCTCCATCCATGGATGCAATACCGCTCCTCCTCTCTCCTCCCCACCTCGGCCGTTAACCCATTACGTCGCCCGCCCGCCCCGCCCCGCCCCGCCCCGCCGGCACCCGTCGGCTAGAGGAAGAAACACCAGGAGGAGGAGTAGGGTTCGCCTGCCGCTATGCGCGTCATAGTCCCGCTCCAGGCTGTGGTGCAGGGGAGAGGTGGCCTCGTCCTCGGCTCCCTCATCCCCTGCGCCCTCTTCTACTTCCTCCAGCTCTACATCCGCCGCGACCGCCGCTCCTCCTCCGCCTCCAACCTGCCCGAGCTCGCTCCCATGCCTCGTTCGCTCTCTAGGAGCCTCCTCTCGCCCCGCGGCTCATCCGGGCCCGCGCGTCTCTCATCGCGCGGTGCTTCCGTCGCCCGGGATGATGACAACCCCTACTACGTCGGCCTTAAGAGGTGCGCCGAGGATCCTTACCATCACTCGTCCAATCCCCGTGGCTTCATGCAGCTCGGGTTGGCCGAGAATTGGGTGGGTGTTCTTCCTTCCCTCAGTTTTTTACTATTTGGATGGCCGATATAAAAGGATTTGGCCTACCGTTTGGTGCTCGTCTTCGGTACAGTTGTCGTTGGATATGATCCGAGATTGGTTGGTCGGTAATGTAAAGGAGCCATTGCTGTTAGATGAGGAGGGAGAGTTGAGTATCCACGGATTGGCGACGTATCAGCCTTATGATGGATTGATGGATTTGAAGATGGTGAGTAAAAGTTCTCTGCTTTCGTTTTCTAAGTTGATTAATTTCATTAATCTTGTTAATATTGGTGCACATTCTTCAAGTCTGTGTTTCTAATAGATTTGGCGAAAATTTCAATACGGTTTATGATGTAAAAGCTAATGGGAAACTGAGCATGGAAACATAATAGACGACCACCGATCTCCCTTTTGCTGCCCATCAATTTGGTCCTCATCAAATATTCCTCTTTTTGTTCTTTAATAAAACTAGATGCAAAGTTAAGAAAATTTGTATGCATTTCTTTCTTTGTAGTAGTATAATGAATACACATATTCTGATAAAAAGTTGATGGCATAACAAATGTTGTGAATTAATTTCAGAAATCTGATTCGTACGACAACATGTTGCCTTATGAAGCAAAACGTATATCATCAGCCATATCCTTCCGCGAATTGAAATCTTCTTAAATCCAATTGTAGGAGCAAACCGAATGATTAGGCAATATCTGTGCATGTCTTTCTTTGTAGTTGTATAATGAATACACTTCTTCTGGTGAAAAGATGATGGCATGGCATAACAAATGTTGTGAATTAATTTCAGAAATCTGATTCGTACGAGAACATGTTGTCTTATAAAGCAAAACATATCTCATCAGCCATATCCTTCCATGAATTGAAAGCTTCTTAAATCCAATTGTAGGAGCAAACCAAATGATTAGGCAATGTCGGTGCATGTCTTTCTTTGCAGTAGTATAATGAATACACATCTGGTAAAAAGATGATGGCATAACAAATGTCAATCATAGGAGCAAACCGAATTATTAAGCAATATCCATGTAGATGATTTTTTTTATGTTAACAGACAGATGTTGCAGAGGTCACTTTAACACACTTCACACAGTTGTGTCAACCTTAGAAAGCTGCATCTAGAATTTTATATTTATAGATGTTAACAAATATAGGTGTATTAGACACCTGCATGATCTGCATTTGCAATCTGTTATTTTATTTTCGAGAATTGTGAATGTTTTTGAGTTAGTCTTGTTGTGAATGCTATAACTTTAAGATTTGGATGGCAGATTTTACTTTCTGAAATAACTTTCTACCCATGAAGAATATCTACAACATAGGCCAAAAAAATATTCAAGCCATGCGTACATTTCGTTGCCCATTATGTGATTTTTATATTTTTGTATGACTGCCTTTATACATATCACAGCTGATTTCTTGCTTGTGAAATTTGCTTGAGTTATTATCTTAGGTAAGCGATCATACATGTCAAATTCGTAAATCACTACCCAAGAGTTTTCTATATCTATTCCAGTTTGCAAGTGGATCATTGTCTTATGTCCAATTTTATATCTGGCCATGATATTTTATTATTATTATTATTTTTCATGTTAATATTATTATTTTGTTAATCTGATTTTTCTTTTTAAAATCTGGCATATAAATCTAACATCATCTTGAGATTGTTCATTGTTTTTCAACAGGCTGTTGCTGAATTTATGGGTCAAGTCATGCAGGGATCAGTTTCATTCCATCCATCACAAATTGTGTTGACTGCAGGTGCTACTCCTGCAGTTGAGACACTAAGTTTCTGTCTGGCTGACCCTGGAAATGCATTTCTTGTTCCATCACCTTATTACCCTGGGTAATTATTATTTTATCCTCTAAGAAAACTTTCATTATTACAAGTAAACACGAAACTAAGAAGCATCCAATGCAGGTGGGATAGGGATATCAAGTGGCGAACTGGGATAGAACTTATTCCTGTTCCTTGCAGAAGCACCGATAACTTCAGCATAAGTATTGCTGCTCTTGAACTAGCATACAACCAAGCAAAGAAGCGAGGTGTGAAAGTTTGTGCTGTTCTTGTCTCTAACCCCTCCAACCCAGTTGGTAATCTAATAGATCGGGAAACACTATATGATCTTCTGGACTTTGTCATGGAGAAAAACATACATCTGATTTCAGATGAAGTCTTTGCTGGATCAACATATGGGAATGATAGATTTGTAAGTGTGGCTGAAGTTCTAGATTCAGAAAACTTCGATAGGAGAAGAGTTCATATAATATATGGACTGTCAAAAGATCTTTGTGTTCCAGGCTTTAGGATCGGGGTCATCTACTCTTACAATGAAAATGTCCTGGCTGCTGCGTCAAAGCTGGCCAGGTTCTCATCCATTTCGACTCCTACCCAATGTTTACTTATTTCAATTCTCTCGAATACAAAATTCATTACAGAATATCTCAAGGTAAACAAGGAGCAGTTATGCGACATGCATGCCTTATTTGTTGATGGACTGAACCGGTTGGGTATCAAATGTGCTAGTAGCAGTGGTGGGTTCTATTGTTGGGCAGACATGAGTATGTTTATTCAATCATATAATGAGAAAGGGGAGCTTAAGCTGTGGGATAAGCTGTTGAATGAAGCTAAGATTAATGTGACACCTGGGTCATCATGTCACTGTATTGAACCTGGATGGTTTAGATGTTGCTTCACAACATTGACAAAGCAGGATATTCCTATAGTTATGGAAAGGATCCACAGAATTACTGAGAGCAACTAAGTTGTTGAATTTTCAGAATTTCCATCTTCAGCTTGCATTTTTTGATAACTTATGCAAGTGGCTCTCTGTTTGAAGAAGTGCATTCCAAAAGTCGGATGGCAAGAACTAATTCCCATTGGCATTCAATAGTAAATATATATATTTTCAGTTTAAGATTCGACCACCATAGATCTTTGAGTTCCCACTGTCACTGAAAGCTGGGACTATATCACAACAAACTTTGAGAGCTGGAGAGAAAGGTTAGTGTTGAAATTTTAAGACAGTTATAAACCCTTTGGTTGAGAGGCTCGAGTAAGCTCCTTGATATCATATGAAGCCAACCTTTGGGTTGCTTGATGGTGCACTTCTTGCTCTGGTTTGTTAAAGGACAATATAGAGCCTCCATATTCCTGTTGCTCCCTGTTAAAATTAAATTGGGATGCTAGTTGTCTAGCGGCAGAGGTATATTCAGATTTCTCTCTCTCTCTCTCTCTCTCTCTCTCTCTCTCTCTCTCTCTCTCTCTCTCTCTCTCTCTCTCTCTTTTCTTTTTTTTTGGTACTAGTGGGGGATGTCCACTGAAATGCAATTTTTTTTTGGTCTTGTTATAACATTTGTTGTAATCTTCTCCACTGCTTTAAGTCTCAGCTAAACAGGACCTATGCCCGTGTATCAAGTTGTAACAGCTCTTAAAGCAAAATCTTGCTTATTCTAAGCTTTTGATTTGTTTTACTATTTGTGGCATGTCAAGCAATTGGTTGAAGTTGTCGGTCTCCTAGTAAACCTTGTTCTTCCCATAGCAAGTCACTCTGCTGCCTTAATGTGTTGCTGTAATCAAATACCCCATGATCATTGGATTTTTTTTTCTAGTTAATAAAATTCATAAAATAAATATTTAATATTTCAAGTTGGATGATGTTATTTTTATTAATAAATTTAAAAATAAATATTAAATAAATATTTTTTTTAAAAAAAAAACTTATTATCTTGTGTAGAGGGCTCATCTCTTATTATTTAAGAGGAGGGATTCTTATTCTTTGTTTTTCATTAGCCGTGAGGAAGGAGAGGTAGGTTCTCTTATTTTTTTAAAAAATAAATATTTTTAAAAATAGGATTAAGATATGTTATTATTATTCATGTAGTTTTATAAATTTTTTGTCTTGTATGTATGATGTTAGTTGTAATACTTGATTTCTATTATATTTATATAATAATTGATTAAAAATATTATATTTTCTCTTATTTATTTTTTTAATCTATTGCTATTTATTGTGTAGTAATGATTCAATGTTAATGATTAAGTGTTTGATTTCATGATTGATCATCTAAATGTTTGTTTCTTTTGACCATTTAAATTTTGTAAAATAGAGATAATATTTTCTGTCTTCTTAATAACATATTGAGATGATTCCAATTTGTATAAAACTTGTTTCATTTGAAAATAAACTCATATATTTTTTAAATAATATTTTTTTATAAATTGAAGCATGATCTAAATAACTTGTGCAATATGTCTTATAGATTCTATCCAAAAAATCTATTTTTAAATTTATCTATTCTTATTTTTATCTCTTTAAATTTGGTTACAGCTAAAATTTTTTCCTCAATTGAACTTTATGTGATTATTTTAAACTCTTATATCTTTTATTATTGGTTCTTATCATAGTGCTCAAACCCATTTTACAGAAATTTATATCATTGATTTCTTCGAGTACTTTGTAAAGTTTTACTCTTACAAATAGTATCAACCTCATTTAACCTATCTATTTTGTTTTGACTGTAACATTTAGTATAGAGTTTTGTTTTGACAAAACTTAATTCTTTAGAAACTAGACTCATATATATATATATATATATATATATATATATATATATATATATATACAAGAAAACAAAAACAGAACTCCACAGCCCACCCCATTCTCTAGAAGCATCCGCCGCAGCCCAACTCCGCAACAGAAAGTGCAAGCAGCAGCAGCGGCTTCTCATCTCCTCTACTCTCGCCCCATTCGCAGACAACCAGGGCCGATGGTAGCGAGCCTTCTCTCTCTCTCTCTCTCTCTCTCTCTCTCTCTCCTTCCTTGCGTGTTTTCAAGTCTTGCAATGATGTTGATCCCCTAATTCCTTTCTTGTTTTTGTTGTTGTCTTGTCGACCGTGCTCATGCAGTCGGTCACCCTGCACACGAATCTCGGCGACATCAAGTGCGAGGTCTTCTGCGACGAAGTCCCCAAGACCGCGGAGGTTCGCGCGCGCGCGCGCTCTCTCTCTCTCTCTAATCTCATGTCTTCATCGTTCCTTCTTTCTTCCCTTTTGGCGTGTATTTTTGCTTCGTGTAGGGTTAGAAGCGTCTTCAGCATCTGAAGGGAATCGCGCGGCTTACAGAGATTTGCTAGAAGATTTTGTTTAGGTTTAGTATTATGAATCATGGAAGCCGCCTTCTTAGGGCTTAATCTGCCGTCTGAAGGGTCCCCGGTTTTGTAACGATAGAATGGGTTCGTAATAGCTAGCAAATTGACCCGTTCTTTTTTTGTTGGATGGATCAGTTTGTCCAGAAATGTCAATTCTTCTTGATGATAGTAGAGTTTGTCCAGCAAGCTATATCTTCATGCTGTGTTTTTTTCTCATCTTGGCCTTCTTCGTCCTTTTCTGTTTTTCTCTCAGGCATCTAAACATTAGACTAAATTGGATTCCACATATATGGCCACTTGCATCTAGTTGATCCACTTAGCTTGTTTAAATTTAATGGGGTTGGCCAAAGATACACTATGATAGACTAAATAAACTATGTGGCAATATTGTACAAATCAGATGTATATCTCTGGTTCTAGGTTGTGACAAGAAATGACCTAATGTTGCTGGGTGGAGCTGATCAACTTTATCTCAAAGAGATAGTGACCACAGGACAAAAACTCTATAGTGTGAAGTGTGGAAGACAAGGGATGATAGAATGAAAGAGGAACTAGAATGCTATTGAGTAATGCAACACAAAATTATGAAAAAATGTGTTCCTTTCTTCTTTAAATGGTGAATTTTGAATTACTTAAGATCTTGTATGATATCTGGCTTTTGGACCTGATTTCTAAATACTTTTTGACATGACTATATGAACACAGTTTGTCTAGAATAATAGATGATTCAGCCTGGTTTTTATACTGTGCACAATTTAGTAAAGCACATTAAACAGTGGATCTTCAGGGTTTGCTCCAACAAAGTTTTGCCACTTGTTAATACTTAATGCTCTTAGCGATGCAACTTTTTAGTACAAGGACTTGGTGATCAAACTGTTAGACGTGATGTTGCTTTAGCTATGAATAGTGCAGGCATGCTAATCTGTAGAACAGCCACTTTATGTTGAAACAATTTTTAGATGAGAATGTTTTATTGTGATATCATATGCCAGCTCCTGAAGTTTTTTTCTGGCTTCCATATCTACTCCTCTGTCCATGAAAGATCATATATGGAAGATAGCTCTCGTAAATTTTAGCCTATAGAATATTGGAAGAAACTTATTCTTCATCAACCATGATGCAGAACTTTTTAGCACTTTGTGCCAGTGGTTATTATGATGGAACCATATTTCATAGAAATATCAAGGGTTTCATGATCCAAGGTGGAGATCCTACGGGCACTGGTAAGGGAGGAACCAGCATATGGGGCAAGAAGTTCAATGATGAAATCCGGGAGTCACTCAAGGTATTTATACTAAATTTGTTGCCATCTCTTGTCCCTGGGTATATATATGGTGTTATAGTCAGGTGGCAAAATGAATGGACATTCCTTACTGCAGACATATCATCCTACGAAAAATTCATTTTAATTGTAAAAAAGGCATTTTTGTTCATGACTATATTTCATCTTTTTTATTGATATACTCTCCAGTAAAGTGGTCTCCTCAAAACGTTTTACAACTTATTTGCATTTCAACAAAGGTTCTGTTAGTTATTGAAATTATATGATTAATAAACTCTGATGCAGTTTTCTTTAATTTTTTATAGCATAATGCGAGGGGCATACTCTCAATGGCCAATAGCGGCCCAAACACAAACGGAAGCCAGTTCTTCTTGACTTATGCCAAGCAACCTCATCTAAATGGACTCTACACAATTTTTGGAAAAGTCATTCATGGGTTTGAAGTTCTGGACCTTATGGAAAAGGTGAATACTTTTGAGAGACCACAAACATAGTGTTGATCTTTTAAACAGGCGATGTCTGCATTTTCTTTTTTGTTTGTTGGGCTTCTATTAAACGGAGCTGACTCATTCTGCTGTTGCTTTCCAGACACAAACAGGACCAGGTGATCGACCACTAGCTGAGATCAGGCTTAATCGTGTGACTATCCATGCAAATCCTCTTGCCGGTTAAATTTCTCTTGGTGAGTGGTCAAATACCTACGATCTTAATTATCCATGAGCTTCAAATGAAAACTCGAACCGACTATACTATTTATTCTTTCAAGGAATTCAAGAATCCACTATACATAATATTGGCTGCATCTGCACTGGCAATCTTCCCAAGTGCAGGTCCTGAAGATGCTATCCAAGTTCTCGTCTCACAAGATGCAACACAGAAACATGGCATTTTAATGTACACACTTTCTACAGAAAACTTTCTTCTGATTGAAGTTATCAACTCGGTATGCTCTTCTTGAATGGGCATTCTCCTACTAATTATTGTAAGAGTTTATCTAAAATTGTTTCTTGAGAGCACATCTTTTGGAGTTGTAGTAGTTTGTGATAGGTTTCTTCTTTTCGATACCTTGCACTAGACGTGTTCATTCATTTCATGCCATGTTTCAGAATTCGGTGACAGCTTTTTAGATTCTAATGGTGTGGTTAGAATGGGTCAATCTGCATGAAATATTGGATTAATCTGCTGCTTTGCCGGACGTGCATCTTCACATCTTTTGCAGCATAAATGTATATGATTTGTCTGCCAACAAGGAAAACAAATTCATATTTCTAGCCGAAGAAAAACCTTATCGCCATGAAACATGACTGCCAAGAAATCAACAGAGCAACGGTCATTTAGAGGATACAGGCACTCATCAGAATGTGAATTCGCAAATCAAATCAAACCAAACAAGCTTTACCAGTAGCAGACAGGCAAAGCTTGTGGGGAATGAAATGCATATAAACTGGTCCCAAAACAGAGTAAACATTTTACTAACAGAACATCATATTATCTAGTAATTAATGCATCCTAGAACACAGATTAGACATTTTAATTACAAAAGCAATAATGCCCAACAAAATAAATTCATGACGAATAAGAAATACAGTTTGGAC